>NC_051427.1:2196081-2206337 GCF_015228065.2 Penaeus monodon
CCTATTTTCAAAGCCTTTCATCAAAATGTCTGGGAAATATCAGTTTTGGGTTTTTATACGATATAGGCGATCTTGGGTTTGTTATATAGATTATCTATAAGGGAAAAGGCTTTTATATAAACCTCTTTTGTGGAAAAAGTGAATTCAGAAATTAATGTTTTGGAAAAAACTTGGCTTGAGACAAACCCTGAATTCTTATAAAAATCTTAAAATGCAAACCTTTTATTCTATACCTTCTTTTGTGTCTCCATTTTTCGTGTTAAAATTTGCTTTCAAAATTCCTCAGCGTTAGTTGCAAAAAAGATGTGACACCAAAAGGGAACAGCCGGGACGAAAAAAAAAACCCACCGTAAGCATCGCCCTTTTTAAAAACAACCAGCAAGTAAATAAACCCGGACCAGAGAAAAAGCAAGAAATAAACCATAGCTACATGCCGATGCAGGAAAGAATTTTTTACTACGGGAGAGAAACCCCCCAAAACAAAAAAGTGTAAATAAGGAAAAAAAATTTTGGGGGGTTTTTTTAACCCCCCCCCAAAAAAAATTTCCTTGAGTCCCCAAACCCCCTTTTTTTTATTTTTTTTTAAAAAATCCACAACTTTGGTTTTAAAAAAAAATTCCCAATTTCATGAATTTAAAGGGTTTAAAAGAAAAAGGGAAAAAGGTCACCAGAATGTTGAAATGAAATGGAAAAAAAACATGAAAAAAACAACCATGAAAATTTAAAAGAGCTTCCAAAAAAAATTAAAATCATAAAGGTTTTTAAGCTACTTCAAAACCTTTTTTTATACTTAAAATCAAAATAAAAAATAATAATAAACTATATATTAAAATAATATAATATAATATTATATATATAAATATAAAATTATATATATAATTTTTAATAAAATTAAAAAAGATTTTTTTTTTTTTTTTTTTTTTTTTTTTTTTTTTTTTTTTTTTTTTTTTTTTCTTTTTTTTTAAAAAAAAAAATTATATTTTTAAAAGGGGGCCGGGAAAAAGGGCCTTGGGGGGCGGTTTTGGGGGGGTTTTTTGGGTTTTTTTTTTTTGTTTTGGGGTTTTTTTTTTTGGGCCCTTTTTTCCCAAATAAAAAAAATAGGGTTAAAACTAAAAAAAGGGAAATTCCCCAATAGGGGGCCCCAAATCAAAAAAATTAAAAAAAAAAAAA
The DNA here is from genome assembly GCF_015228065.2 of Penaeus monodon. Taxonomy (NCBI): domain Eukaryota; kingdom Metazoa; phylum Arthropoda; class Malacostraca; order Decapoda; family Penaeidae; genus Penaeus; species Penaeus monodon. The sequence goes on from NC_051427.1 coordinate 2,197,252, forward strand.
AAAAAAAAAAAGAAAAAAAAAAAAAAAAGAAACAAAAAAAATTTTTAAAAAAAAATAAAAAATAAATAAATAAATAAAAAAATAATTTTTAATAAAGGGGGGCCAAAACCCAAAAGTGAGAAAAAAAGAAAAAAAACAAAGAAATTTAAAAATAATAATGGTTAAAATCTAATTTGAAAAAATCAATATTTGAGAATTATTATAAATTGTAAAAGAATAAAAAAAAGTGAAAGGTAAGAAAAAAAAAATATTTGAGTAAGTAATGACAGTTTTGCCCCCAAATAAAAAAAGGGTTAATCATTCAATTGTTAAATTTTTTATGAAGCAGGATTTAAGGGAAAGGTTGCCCCTGGGGGTTGTTTTTTTTAAAAAAAATTTTGGAATTTGTTGCGGGGTTGGTTTGGGTGCTTGGGAATAAAAAAAGTTTTTTTTATTTTTTGTTGTTATTTGGGGGAAAAAAAAGGGAAGGAAAAAAAAAAGACCGGGGGAGGGGCGTGGGGTTGGGGGGGTTTTTTTTTTTTTGGAAAAAATGATAGTTTTTTTCTTTGGGTTTTTTTCGGGGACATAAAAAATTTTTAATTTTTGGGTTTTTGTGGTGTTTTGTGGTTTTGTGATTTGGGGGTTTTAAAAAAATAGTCGAAAAAATAGGAAAAACAAAGGCACTGCAAAAAAGGGAAAAATAAAAAACCCTCTTTCATACAAAAACCCCAAAAAAACACAAAAATTTTTTTAACATATTAAAAAAAAATGAAAAAAAATTTTTTTAAAAGTTTTTAGAAAATTTTTATGAAGATTATTTTTTTTTATGAAAAATTTTTTGCTGAAATTGAGGGACAAGTTTATTAAATGCATTACAGGGTCGAAAAAAATAGTATAAACCATACAGTCACTGCATTATTTTATCTATCATCTCTCACATACCCACACACACAAAACACCACACACAACCCCACCACACACCACCAATATATTTTCATATATTATATAAAATATATATAATATTATATTATATATAATATATATATATATTAAATTAATGATAGAATATAATAAAATTGGTAGTAATAAATGTATATTTTACCCAAACAACGGTGTGTATGCGTGTGTGTGGTGTGTCTATTTTATTATATATATATAATTATATATTTATATAAAAATATATTTTATATTATATTATTATTATATAAATTTTTACCCTAGCCCAAAATAGTTTTTCCCTTAAAACCCTTCCCCGGGCTTTCCTGGGCTTCCCGCCGCAGGATCGTTCGCCTCCAAACTTTTTAAAAAAACTTTCCTTGGGGAGAGCGACGCCCCGGACCGACTAAGTTTTGTCTTTTTTAATTCGTTTTCTTTCTGATCGTTTGAGTTTGTTCATTTTTTATTTTTTTCTGTTGGGATTTTAAAGGGCTTTTATCTCATTTTATTCCTCTGTTTTGCCGCACTAAATTTCTGTTCATAAATGTAAACGTCATTTAGAAAAAAAAAAAAACAATAGCAACAGATTAAGAAGCAAAATGCAAAACACCCCCAAACACACACACAAAACCCAACAACAACACACACACACTATATTTTATAATATTTTTTATAAATATTATATATATTTAATAATAATATTAATATATATTATGTGGTTGTGTGGTGTGTTTTGTGTGGTGTTGTGTGTGTGGTTTTGGTGTGGTGGTGTGTGTGTGTGTGTGTGACTTTTCCTTTTTCTTGCCCTTTTGCTTTCTTAAATTTTTTCCTCCCCCCAAAGCCACTTAATCTTTTTTCCTTCCCCTTCCCCTTTTTACTTTAAATTTTTTACCTCACCTCCTCTTTTCTTTTCGCCTACTATCTTTCCTTTATAACCCCTTTTTCCTTGTCTTCTTTCCTCTCTTTCTTTTCTTCTCCTCTCTTTCTCTTCTTCTTTTTCTTCTCTCTCCTCTTCCTTTTTCCTCTCTTTCTTCCCCTTCTTTCTCCTCCCCTTTTTCTTTCCTCTTCCCCTTTTCTCTTTTTCTCTCTCTCTTCTCTCTCTCTTCCCCTCTCCTCTTTCCCTTCCCTTCCTTCCCCTTCTCTTTCTCTTTTTTCTTCCTTTTTCTCCTCTCTCTTTTTCTTTCATTTATTTTTTCTTTATCTTTAAAACGAGCACCCCCACGATTCTTTGAGATGCAAGGTTTGGGTTTTTTTTATTATGTTTTTTTTTTTTTCAGTATTGTCCTTTTTCTTTGGTTCTTTTTCTTCGCTCTTTTCTTTTTTGTCTTTTCTCTTTTTTTTTTGTCTTTTCTCCCTTTTTTTTTTCTTTTTTTCTTTTTTTTTTTTTGTTTTCCCCCTTTCTTTTTTTTTTTTCTCAAATTTACTTTTTTTTTTATTTTTTTTTCTTTTTCTTTATTTTCTCTTTTTTCTTTTTCTCTTTTTTTTTATTTTTTTTGACCCTTTTTTTCATTCTTTTCCCTGTCTATCTTTCTTTCTTTTTGTGATTTGCTTTTCTCTTTCATTTTCTCCTCATTATTTCTTTGGTTTTCCTTTTAAGCCCAAGAAAGGAACAAATGGATAATTAAATGATTAAACACATTAAATAAATGATAATAAGAATAATCAAGAAGACACGAGAATAATGAAAAGAGTAAAATAAGATAATACATTGTATAAAAGACGCTTTTGACTCGAAATCAACGCAAAAGAAAACATGAATTTTAGATGAATAAGCAAAGGAAATCACAATAAATCAAGGGAAAAAAATGGTGAATGACAGCAATTAAAACGATTCTTTGGAAATAATGAGAAATAAAAATCGACAATAATTTTATCTTTGACTGCCCAGGTATCCCTCTCTATCTGTCCATCTATCTGTCTACCTCTGTCTATCTCTCTGAGTCTAGCCGCCGTGGTGATCGGACGTGTTTTTGCTCCTCTCCGCCGCAGCCCCGCAACTCAGCAAACCATGCCTTCTCATGGTCCCGCAGTGTCAGAGGGTAATCTGACCCCTCCCCCCGGGTTTGAGGGGGCCAACCAGGGGGCCTCCCTGGTGCTTCCTCGGGCAGCTACCCACGAGCTCTTATCCCCGGGAGAGAAAGGGGACCCTTGGCTCAGGGTAACGGGCCCCCCTCCCAGGGTACCGGGACCTCAGCCCTAGGATATGGGCCCCCCGGCAGCGTGGGTCAGAGCTGCCTCCCCGCCCACGAGGATGGGCACCCCCATGGCAGCCAGGGTCAAGGCTGCCCCCCGGCCCAGGGTGAGGGGCTCCTTAGCAATAACAGCAGTGATACCAGTGCAAACAGTGGAATCGTTTGATAAAGCAATCTATCAGTTCGGCAGTGTAACAATAGTGCTGACACAATTCTGTGTTCGTGGCTACTAAAAAGTCTTGGGCAAAGGTCGGTCATCTACGATCAATCAAAAAATATTACAGGTCGCTGAAATCGAACAAGCCCATAAATTGTAAATCAGTTTATCATACTCCAGAAAACCCAGGAATACGACACGGGACACCAAAAGGATGACAAACGTTATCGTGCACACTGATTGATCAGTGTGTCGATAATCAATACATAGTGTATGCAACAACTACAACGGACACTCCCCCAACAGATTGGTCACCGCCTAAGAAATCAGGTATTTCTACTCCTTTTGTTAAATTTTCCAAAAGAGTACAGATCAAAAAACACAGACCTGTAATGGGCCCTCCTTCACTGATCAAAATTTGATCGAGAACAAAATTGACTTGCTGATCGGAATGGTTCTCCAAACAGCAATTGTCCATTAACAAAATTATAGAGCAAAAGCAAGCAGAGGACATATCGGTCACACAGGAACCCCCCTACCTCCCATACCCACCCGTGATCAGACCACCTACGAAACCTTCCCTTTACATCTCCTCCCCCAGTCACAACACCCCCTACCTCCACCCCAAACCCCTCCTCCACACCCTCCACGCCCATACCCACGACCGGCAATCCTTCCCCCCCAAAACCTCCTCCCCTCTCTCCGCTGCTCGCGGCCAGCCAGCTGCCTCACGCCCTTGCTGACTCGCCGACCTTCAACTCTGCTGAGCCATCCACGTGCCCTCAACCGGCGCTCCTAGCCAGCAGACCCCGGCCACACAGACTCCCCCGCCTCCCCAAGTCAACTAAGACCCCTCCCGCCGTCAGACCGAAAACCAACACACCAAAGAAGCCCAAAGGGTTTGAAGCTTCTACACAAGTAACACCCAAACGGAGTTTTAGAAAAAAACAGAACAACAAGAATAACAAGCAAATTGAACCACTCGACCCCACCCGCCACTGGGAGGAAACAGCTCAGCAGCAGGTGGAAGGGGCTACCGCCCTACCGACTGCCCCCCTCCTCCAGCAGTGTCACCAGTCATCATTAACAACTATGCAGAACGAACGAAGTCTACACAAGATGTTGATGAAGACGGTTACACCAAAGTAATATCAAGAAACCAGAGGAAAAAAGACAGAGAAAACCAAACACCAAAGCCGTTGAAGGGAGCAGATCGTCCAAACACAGTCTACCTCTACATAACCAGTTGTCACCCAGACACAAACGAAGAGGACATTGAACAACATTTATCTGAAAAGTTTGAAAACATTTCTAGTGTGAAAGCCCATAAGACAGGTGATGACACATGACTACTACGCCAGCTTCACAGTGTCTGTAAGGGGAAAGGACATAAAGCCCGATCTGTTTATAGACTCTGATGCTTTCCCTGACAATGTTAAAGTGTTCTTAAACAGAAACAAGTACAAGCGCGATCAGAATGTTTGACAAGGCAACGCCGTCAGCATTACCAGTGACCAGATCGCATAATGTCCTAAAAATAGAGCATATAAATGCTCAATCTCTCCTCGGACATTTTGAGGAAATTAAAATGCTAGTTGAGGAGAGAACCATAGACATTTTATGCATAAGTGAAACATGGCTCCACCAGGAAATGGACAGAATTTCATTAATATTCCAAATTTTAAAGTTTATAGATGTGATGCAGGGCGAGGAGGAGGAGTATGTATATATGTACGGGATACCCTGAAGTCAAACAGGATATCTGCTACAGCAGTTAGCAATACTGCTGTAGAAGATGTCTGGGTTACCATACAAAGCAACATGCTTCCTTCTTTTATTATTGGCGCTGTCTATAGGCACCCCCATGCTACCTCTGAATCTTTTGAATACATTGAAAAGGTGTTTAGAGAAATGTCTTTAAAACAGAAACCGCTTTTCATCTTAGGCGACCTGAATGATGATTTAACAAAATCTAATGCTAAGTTAGCTAAGATGATTAAGAAAATAAATTTGAACAATAATAGATAAGCCCACACGAATTACAGAAAACACCTCTTCTCTGTTTGATTTAATAATAACTAACAGACCAGACATCATTATTCACTTCGATGTCATCCCGTGTCATGTTGCTGACCATGAACTTATCACGATGACGTTAAATATAAAGAAAACAAAGCGACCACCAGTAATAAAAACTTTTCGCGATTTCAAACACTATAACCCAACTTTCTGCGAGTTATCTTGTCTAAAGAAATACTCTATTAAATATTCACTGACAGATAATGTAAACAACCAGGTAACTATCCTTACAGAAGTTTTTAAAAGCAGCATTGATGCACTGGCTCCCTACGTAACACGAACCGTCAGACGTCCCCCTGCTCCATGGATAAATGACGACATTCAGAGAGCCATTAGCGATAGAAACAATGCCCACCAAACCCTTAAAAGTAACAGAAATGAGGCCGCCCTTCAGGTAGATTATAAAGTCAAAAAGAAAAATGTTAAAATTACTTATTCAACGTGCAAAAAGAAATTATTTCAGAAATAAATTCACAGAATATAAGGACAACTCTAATAAAACATGGAAAATTGTTAAAACACTAGTGCCTTACAAAAGCACCTCACTAATGATTGCATAAGGCCATACAAAGAACCGACCATTTTAATGACTTTTTTTCAAAAATTGGAAAACTAACTTATGAGCAAACAATTGCTTCTAAGTTACAACAAAACATAGATCGGGCAAGGCTTACAACTAATTTTTTCAGACCACAACCAGTGAACATAGAAACAATCATCTTAGTAATAAACATCTTCGCGAAACAAATGCTGTAGGAGCAGACGGCATTGCTTTGCGCTTTATCAGAGATAGTCTACCTGCAACTGTACATTATCTGACGGTCATTATTAACACCTCTCTTGTTACTGGTGTCTTTCCGTCGCTTTGGAAACATGGTATAGTAACACCAATTTTCAAATCGGGGATATAGACGATGTCAATAATTATCGCCCTATTACTATACTCCCTATCTTATCCAAAATTCTTGAAAAATTTTAGCAAAACAACTGACGAGTTTCCTGGAGGCCAATGACTTATTATCTAAAACACAACATGGTTTTAGAATAGGTTATCTACTGAAACAGCTTTTCTGCAAATTACTGATGAAATTTTATAATAACATAGACAAAATCAGGTAAATTTGCTCACATTATGCGACCTTTCTAAGGCTTTTGATAGTGTCAACCATGAAATTCTCCTTAACAAATTAGTAAATCATAAAATTGATACCTTTCGTTTAAGTTATTTAGATACAAGGACCCAATCGGTAAGAATCAATAATGATATGTCATCAAAACAACAAGTACCTTTTGGTGTTCCGCAAGGCTCTATTTTAGGTCCGATCCTATTTACAATTTTCATAAATGATTATCAACAATAGCCCATAACTGTCTTTTAGTGCAGTACGCCGATGATCACAGTTTCTTCATAGGACTCAGTAAACAACCTAAACACGTTAAAAGAAACACTCGACATGCTCTTACACAAGCAAAATTATATTTTGACACAAATGGCCTTAAACTAAACTCACATAAATCTCAATGTATATTCAAGGTAGTCGGCAGAACATAGCTAGAATTCCCAATGACACAATCATAGAATTGAAGGCTGCTCTATTAAACCGAGCACTTCAGTGAATAATCTAGGAGTACACTTAGACAGCTTCATGACATTTGAGCCACACGTTGACAAAATACACAGGAAGGTAGTGGGTACCCTGATATATCTTAATCACATAAGAAATCAAAGCACTACTGAAACTAGAATCATGGTTGTGCAAACTCTAGCTCTAAGCATAATTAACTATTGTTCAAACATTGGGGATCGGCTAACAAGACCCAGATGCAAAAGTGCAAAAATTACAAAACTTGCTGCCAGAGTAGCACTAGGTAATATCAGTAAACTTGATCACATCACCCCACATATAAAAAAATTGAAATGGTTAAAGGTCAATTCTAAATGCAGCTATGACACATGTGTATTCATTACAAAAACATTCATGGGGAATTATCCAAAATGGTTAATGCCTTTACAAACCGTATGGAAACATCAGGTGTCCAGACACGTCAAGTAAATTCCCTTTTTGTTAAGAGATCGAAACTCATACAGGGGCACGTCAAATGGAAATACGTGGACCCAAGATATGGAACATGATACCAGATAATATAAGAGACATTAACAGCTTCTTTAATTTAAAACGAAATTAAAAGAACATCTCTTAAATACACAGATGTAAATATAAATGTATTTATGTAAAGAAGAACCATTGTAATTTAATGGAATAAAGTGTTTTGACTTTGACTTGACTCTCTCTCTCTTATATATATATATATATATATATATAGATAGATATATAGAGGTATATATATATATGAGTATATAATATATATATGATATAATATAATAGGTATATATATATATATATATAGTATATATATAAGAAATATATAGAATAGATATTATATAAAATAATATATATATATATATACAGAATAGTATATATAAATAATATATATATAATATATATAGATATAGATATATATATATAGATATATATAAATATATATACATATAATGAGTATATAATATATATATATATAATATATTTTTATATATATATTAAATATATATCTATATTATATATAATATATATATATATATATATATATAATATATAAGATATATATATATATATATAATAATATATCTATATATATATATTAATTATATATTATATATATATATATATATATATATAATATATATATCTTATTATAATATATATATATATATATATATTATATATATATATTATATATATTATATATATATATATATGTATATCATCATCATCATCATTATCATCATCATCTGTCTGAGTCAATTCACAGCAAGACGTAGGCCTCTCCCAATCTTTACCAACTTTGTCTGTCTTGTGTTTTTTGTTTCCAGTCTCGGACCCCCAAATTTCGTTATTTCCTCAGGCCATCTTGTCACTGGTTTGGCCCTTGGCCCCTTTATGTTATCTATAATCCACTCTGTTAATTTCTTTGTCTATCTGTTGTCCTGTCTCTGATATATATGACCTGCCCATTCTCATTTTTTCTTTTTGCTCTCAAGTATCTTCCACTTTTGTCTGTTCCTTGATCCATGTCGCCCTCATCCGATTTTTTAGGCTAATTCCCAGAATCAACTTCTCCATCTCTCTCTGGGCAATTATTAGTTTCTTCTCCAGTAATTTGGTTGTAGTCCATGTTTCTGCTCCATAAGTCATAACTGGGAGGACTTTTTTTAACATAATGGCAAGGAGCCTCTTAGTAAGCTACTGTGTCTGCTGAAGGCGCTCCAGCCTAAACTGATGCGTCGCTCAATTACCTCTTCGCTAGTGTTTGTCTGTATGAGTTGCCCGAGGTATATATCTTAGTCCACTACCTCTAGCGCTTCGCCTTGTACATGTATCTGTTCGAATTGAACTCTACTCTTGAACATGATCTTCATCTTTTTCTTGTTCATCCCAAGTCCGATTTTCAGACTTTCTCTATTCAGATCGTTTATTAGTTGCTGAATTTCATTTGCAGATTCACTGAAGAGAACAATATCATCTGCAAATCTTAGATTGTTTAGGTATGCGTCTCCTATTTTGATAACCTTTCTGTTCCATTCTACCTTCTTGAATATTTCCACAAGACAAGCTGTATACAGTTCTGGTGAGATGATATCGCCCTTTCCATGTGGAGCTTGATGGTTGCCTTTCCCAAAACTT
>NC_051427.1:2216437-2226437 GCF_015228065.2 Penaeus monodon
TCAGTTCGGCAGTGTAACAATAGTGCTGAACACAATTCTGTGTTTCGTGGCTACTAAAAAGTCTTGGGCAAGGTCGGTCATCTACGATCAAATCAAAAAATATTCCAGGTCGGCTGAAATCGAACAAGCCCATAACTTTTGAAATTTCAGTTTAACAGACTCCAGAAAACCCAGGAATACGACAGGGGGACCCCAAAAAGGATGATAAAGTTATCGTGCACACAATGATTGATCAGTGTGTCGATAATCAAACGTAGTGTTTGCAAAAAACTACAACGGACACTCCCCCAAACAGATTGGTCCCCCGCCTAAGAAATCAGGTATTTCTACTCCTTTTGTTAAATTTTTCCCAAAAAAGGGGTTACAGATCAAGAAACACAGACCTGTAATGGGCCCTCCTTCACTGATCAAAATTTGATCGAGAACAAAATTGCTTGCTGATCGGAATGTTCTCCGAACAGCAATTGTCCATTAACAAAATTATAGAGCAAAAGCAAGCAGAGGACATATCGGTCACACAGGAACCCCCTACCTCCCATCCCCCACCCGTGATCAGACCACCTACAAAACCCTTCCCTTTTACATCTCCTCCCCAGTCACAACACCCCCTACCTCCCACCAAACCCCTCCTCCACACCCTCCACGCCAATACCCACGACCGGAACCCTTTCCCCCCCCAAAACCCTCCTCCCCTCTCTCGCTGCTCGCGGCCAGCCAGCTGCCTCACGCCCTTGCTGACTCGCCGACCTTCAACTCTGCTGAGCCATCCACGTGCCCCTCAACCGGCGCCCCTTTAGCCAGCAGACCCCGGCCCACACAGACTCCCCCGCCCCCCCCAAGTCAACTAAGACCCCTCCCGCCGTCAGACCGAAAACCAACACACCAAAGAAGACCAAGTTGAGCTTTACACAAGTAACACCCAAACGGAGCTTTAGAAAAAACAGACAACAAAAATAACAAGCAAATTGAACACTCGACCCCACCCGCCACTGGGAGGAAACAGCTCAGCAGCAGGTGGAAGGGGCTACCGCCCTACCGACTGCCCCCCTCCTCCAGCAGTGTCACCAGTCATCATTAACAACTATGCAGAACGAACGAAGTCTAACAAGATTTTGATGAAGACGGTTACACCAAAGAAATATCAAGAAACCAGGGGAAAAAAGACAGAGAAAAAAAAAACCCCAAAAGCCGTTGAAGGGAGCAGATCGCCCCAAACACAGTCTACCTCTACATAACCAGTTGTCACCCAGACAAAAACGAAGAGGACATTGAACAACATTTATCTAAAAAGTTTGAAACATTTCTAGTGGGAAAGCCCATAAGACAGTGAGACACATGACTACTACGCCAGCTTCACAGTGTCTGTAAGGGGAAAGGACATAAACCCCGACTGTTTATAGACTCTGATGCTTTCCCTGAAAAATGTTAAAGTGTTCTTAAACAAAAACAAGTACAAGCGCGATCAAAATGTTTGACAAGGGAACGCCGTCAGCATTACCAGTGACCAGATCGCATAATGTCCTAAAAATAGAGCATATAAATGCTCAACTCTCCTCGGACATTTTGAGGAAATTAAAATGGCTATTTGAGGAGAAAACCCATAGACATTTTATGCATAAGTGAAACATGGCTCCCCCAGGAAATGGACAGTAATTCATTAATTTTCCAAATTTTAAAGTTTATAGATGTGATGCAGGGCGAGGAGGAGGAGTATTGTATATAGTACGGGATACCCTGAAGTCAAAACAGGATATCTGCTACAGCAGTTAGCAATACTGCTGTAGAAGATGTCTGGGTTACCATACAAAGCAACATGCTTCCTTCTTTTATTATTGGCGCTGTCTATAGGCCCCCCCATGCTACCTCTGAATCTTTTGAATACATTGAAAAGGTGTTTAGAGAAATGTCTTAAAACAGAAAAACCCCTTTTCATCTTAGGCGACCTGAATGATGATTTAACAAAATCTAATGCTAAGTTAGCTAAGATGATTAAGAAAAAAATTTGAACAAATAATAGATAAGCCCACACGAATTACAGAAAACACCTCTTCTGTTGGATTTAATAATAACTAAAAGGGCAGACATCATTATTCACTTCGATGTCATCCCGTTTTCATGTTGCTGACCATGAACTTATCCGATGACGTTAAATAAAGAAAACAAAGCGACCACCAGTAATTTAAAAACTTTTCCGATTTCAAACACTATAACCCTCATCTTTCTGCGAGCTTATCTTGTTAAAGAAAGTACTCTATCAAATATTTCATGACAGATAATGTAAACGACCAAATAACTATCCTTACAGAAATTATTAAAAGCAGCATTGATGCACTGGCCCTACGTAACACGAACTGTCAGGCGTCCCCCTGCTCCATGGATAAATGAAGACATTCAGAGAGACATTAGCGATAGAAACAATGCCCCAAGCCCTTAAAAATAACAGAAATGAGGCCGCCCTTCAGGTAGATTATAAAGTCAAAAAAAAATGTAAAATTACTAATTCAACGTGCAAAAAGAAATTATTTCAGAAATAAATTCACAGAATATAAGGACAAAATCTAATAAAACATGGAAAATTGTTAAAACACTAGTGCCTTACAAAAAGCACCTCACTAATGATTGGGATAAGGCCCATACAAAGAACCGACCATTTTAATGACTTTTTTCAAAAATGGAAACTAAATTATGAGCAAACAATGCTTCATAAATTACAACAAAACATAGATCGGGCAAGGCTTACAACTAATTTTTTCAGAAACCCCCAACCAGTGAAAATAGAAACAATCATCTTAGTAATAAAACATCTTCGCGAAACAAATGCTGTAGGAGCAGACGGCATTGCTTTGCGCTTTATCAGAGATAGTCTACCTGCAAATGTACATTATTGACGGTCATTATTAACACCTCTCTTGTTACTGGTGTCTTTCCGTCGCTTTGGAAAAAATGGTATAGTAAACACCAATTTTCCCAAAACGGGGGATATAGACGATGTCAATAATTATCGCCCTATTACTATACTCCCTATCTTATCCAAAAAATTTTTGAAAAAAAAATTTTAGAAATCAACTGACGAGTTTCCCGGGGGCCAATGACTTATATCTAAAACACAACATGGTTTTTTGAATAGGTTATCTACTGAAACAGCTTTACTGCAAATTATGATGAAAAATTTTTAATAAAAATAGACAAAATCAGGTAAATTTGCTCACATTATGCACCTTTCTAAGGCTTTTGATAGTGTCAACCATGATATTCCCTTAACAAATTAGTAAATCATAAAATTGATACCTTTTGGTTTAAAAGTTATTTAGATACAGGACCCAAAACGGTAGAATCAAAAATGATATGTTATCAAAAAAACAAGTACCTTTTGGTGTTCCGCAAGGCTCTATTTTTAGGTCCGATCCTATTTTCAATTTTCATAAATGATTTCAAAATAGCCCATAACTGTCTTTTAGGCAGTACGCGATGATTCCCCAGTTTCTTCATAGTGACTCAGTAAACAACCTAAACACGTTAAAAAAGAAACACTCAACATACTCTTACACAAGCAAAATTATATTTGACACAAATGGCCTTAAACTAAACTCACATAAATCTCAATGTATATTCATAGGTAGTCGGCAGAACATAGCTAGAATTCCCAAGACACAAACATAGAATTTGAAGGCTGCTCTATTTTAAAACCCAAGCACTTCAGTGAATAATCTAGGAGTACACTTTGACAGCTCATGACATTTGAGCCACACGTTTACAAAATACACAGGAAGGGAGTGGGTACCCTGATATACTTAATCACATAAAAAATCAAGCACTACTGAAACTAGAATCATGGTTGTGCAAACTCTAGCTCTAAGCATAATAAATATGTTCAAACATTTGGGGGTCGGCTAACAAGACCCAGATGCAAAAAGTGCAAAAATACAAACTTGCTGCCAGAGTAGCACCAGGTAATTCAGGAAACGGACACACACCCCACATATAAAAAAATTGAAAGGTAAAGGTCAATTCTAAATCAGCTAGACACATGGTATTCAGTTTCAAAACATCATGGGAATTATCAAAGGTTTAAGCCTTTACAAAACCGTAGGGAACACACAGGGGTCAGACACGTCAAGTAAATTCCCTTTTGTAAGAGATCGAAAACCAGACAGGGCACGTCAAATGGAAATACGGGACCCCAAAATAGGAACATGATACCAGATAATATAAAAGACATTAACAGCACTTAATTTAAAACGAAATTAAAAAAACACCCTTAAAAACACAGATGTAAAAAAATGTATTTAGTAAAGAAAAACCATGTAATTTAAGGAATAAAGTGTTTTGACTTGACTGGGACTCCCCGCTAATAAAAAAAAAAAGAATATATAAGAAAATAAAGATAGAATACTTTGAAGAATATGATAGAAGAGGTAGTGATAAGAAAAGAGAAGAGATAGATGGTAATATAAGAGAAATATGTAAGGAAAAGGAGAGAGAGTAAGAGGGAGGAAGAGATAGAGAGAGAGAGGAGAGAGAAGAGAGAAGAGAGAGAGAGACAACAAGAGATAGAGAGAAGAAGATAAAACGATAGAAAAGGGTAGAGAAGTATAGAGAAGAGAAACAAAGAGAGGATAGAGAGGAGAATTTTGAAAAGAGATCCAGAGAAAGGGAAAAGACAAGGAAGAGAAAAGATTAAAGATTAAAGAATAGAAGATAAAATATATAGAGAGGGGAAAAGGAAAATAGAGAGGAGAATAGAGAAAAGAGAATAAGCATAATATAAGACAGAATACAAAGAAATAAGATAAAATAAGATAAAGTATAAGAATAGAACATAGAGATAAGGAAGAAAGAGATAGATAGAGGATATATAATAAATACAATATATAAGATAATAGAGATAAATATATGAGAATAGATATAAAGAAAAATTATAAGAATAGATAAAGATGATAATATAGAAGATATATAGAAAGTAATAGAGATATAATAGATAATAGAAGATATAGAGAGTATGAGATAGAATAGAGATAGTAATGATAGAGAAGATAGAAGAAGATAAGATAGAGATATATATAGATAAAATATAGAAGAATACAAAGAATATATATATATATAGTAGAAGATAATTTAAGAGAGAAAGAAATATAAGAATAGAGAAGAGAATATATATATAAAATTATAGAGGGGGAAAATAGAGAGAAAAGATGAATATATATAGAAGAAGATATAGAATAGAGAAAATAGAATAAAAGAGAATAAGAGAATAGAAGAAGATAGAATAGATATAATATTGATATTAAAAATAGATATAAGAGAAGGGGAGACAGTGAAGAGATAGAATAGATATATATAGAGAAAAATAGATATATATGAGATAGATATATAATTAGAAAAATAAAAGAAAATAGAATATATAAAGAATAGATATAGAGAATAGAATAATATAAAAGTAATATCAGATAGAAAAGAGATATATATAATATAAAAAGATATATATAAAAGATGAGATAGGAGGATAGATGATATTAGAGATAGAAAGAAGTATAGATATAAATAATATATATATACATAAAATATAAAAGATATAATATAATATAGAAGAGATAATATAGATATATAGATATATATAGTAATAGATCAATAGAATAGATATGAGATATATATATATGGATAGAAGAAAATAATAGAGATAATATATATAGATATAGAGAAATAAAAATATAGAATATATATATAAGAAAGAGAAAATAAGAAAAAGGATATAGATTAGAATATATATATTATATATTAGATATATAATAGAATATATTTTTAAAGATATTATAGATTAATATAGATAGAATATATATATATATTTTATTTTAATTTTAGATAATAAAATATACATATAGATAAAATATATAATAATATATAAAATATATATATATATAAATATAGGATATTACTATATATATAATTATAATATATATTTTATATAATATATAAAATATATATATATAGATATATAGATATATATATATATATATATATATATTTTATATATAATATTATATATATATATATATATATACTATATATATATATTAATAAATATAAAAATATATAAAATAATATATGAATAAATATTAAATATATATATAATATATATATAATATATATAATATTAATAAAAATATATTTTATATATGTAATCATCATAATCATCATTATCATCATCATCTGTCTGAGTAAATTCACAGCAAGACGTGGGCCTTCCCCCAAATCTTACCAATTTTGCTGTTTGTGTTTTTTTTTCCCAGTTCGGACCCCCAATTTCGTTATTTCCCGGGCCCATCTTGTCAGGGTTTTGGCCCCTTGGGCCCCCCTTTAGTTATCATAATCCACTCGTTAATTTTTTTGTTACTGTTGTCCGTCTCTGATATATATGCCCTTGCCCATTCTCTTTTTTTCTTTTTGCCCCTCAAGTATCTTCCACTTTGTTGCCTTATCCAGTCGCCTCATCCGATTTTTTGGCAATTCCAGAATCAACTTTCATCTCTCTCTGGGCAAATTTTTAGTTTTTCTCCGTAATTTTGGGGTAGTCCATGTTTCTGTCCAAAGTCATAACGGGGGGACTTTTTTTAAAATAAGGGAAAAGGAGCCCTTAGTAAGCACTGGGCTGCTGAAAGGGGCTCCAGCCTAAAAATAAGCGTCGCTCAATTACCCCTTCGTAGTGTTTTTCTGTAGATTGCCCGAGGTATTATCTTTGTACTACCCCTTTGCGCTTCGCCTTGTACATGTATCTGTTCGAATTGAATCTACTCTTTAACTGATCTTACTTTTTTTGTTCATCCCCAAGTCCGATTTAGCTTTCCTATTCAGACGTTATTAGTTGCTGAATTTCATTTGCAGATTCACTGAAGAGTAACAATATCTCGCAAATCTTAGAGTTTTGGGATGCGTTTTTCCTTTTTATAACCCTTTCTGTTCCATTTACCTTCTTGAATATTCCACAAGACAAGCTGTATACAGTTCTGGTGAGATGATATCGCCCTTTCCATGTGGAGCTTGATGGTTGCTGTCCCATCTTCATATATATCTTCTAATACTTAACATTATACCTCCTCTACTCCCTATCTTCAGATAGCTTCTTATAAAGAGACAAATGTATTTTTGTAATTGATGAATGCTATACAAAGGGGTTTCCTATATTCCTTTATATTTTCTCTTATTTGGGTGAGTGTGTGGATGTTGTCTGTTGTTGAGAATCTACTGCAGAAGTTGCCTGTTCTGTAGGTTGGTTAGAATCCAGATTGTCAGAGATGCGAGTTGTGATGACTTTTGTGAACAGTTGGTAAGTAACTGAAAGAAGGCTTATTGGTCAATAATTTTTTTGATCCTTTCTATTCCCATTTTTATGTATCAAAATAAATGTTGCATTTTTTTTCAGGCTTTCAGTGTTTTACAGTTGATAAGGCATTTGTTAAAAAGATTGGCTAGTTTCACTGTTGCAATTACTCCTGCATCTATTATAGGACCCATACTAATTCTGCCTTCACCTGGTGTCAAACCCTCTTTAAGCGCTCTTTTTACTTCTTTTGTTGTGATGTTATGTACGTCTCTCGTTACCGCGTTCGCTTCTATCTGTGGCTTTTCATTTGAGTTGTGTAGATAGGTCCCTGTAAGAGTCTTCCACTACTCTTATGACTTCACTCTTATTATATGTCACTTCTCCAGCTGGTTTCTATATCGCATACAATTGATTTCTCCCTACTCCAAGACTCATTTTAATTGTTTTCATGCTAGCACCTGAGATCATTGTTTCATTTATTATTTGAGTATTGAATTTCCATGCATCTTCTTTCCTTTTTATTTATAGTCTTTGTTAGTCCACCCAATTCTATTTTGTCCCTGTTTAATAATACATTCATGATGCTACTTTTTTGTATAAGCTCTTTAGTTTCTGCCAAGAGCTTGCTGGAGCTTTCCTTGAAACTACAGCCTACTTGAAGTGCAGCTTCCTTTATTATATCATTGAACTGTTTATTGATTTGGTTAATGTTGAGGTCTTCGTCGCATCGAAGTAAATAATTTTTTAGGATGTTAAGGTTAAATTCTGTCACTCTGATCTTCAAATGAGCTAATTTGGCTGTGGTTTTCATATGAGTTTACTCCTTTCCCTTCTGAGGTGTAATCTAATTTGGCCTCTAACCATTCTATGGTTGCTGCCAACATTTATTTTATTAATAGGTTCCACATTTTTTTTTTTTTTTTACAATATTGCACCTGTTTGAAATTATGAAGTCAATTTCGTTCTTGATGTCAGATGGCGAATTCCCTATCCACTTCCTCTCTAATCTTTTCTCAAAGAATGTATTCATGAATTTTAGTGATTGAGCCTCCGCAAAATTTATTAGCATTTGCCACCTCTCATTCCTAGTACCTATTAATTTATTCCCTACTATCGGTTTCTCCTTCTGCGTTTTTACCTATTTTGACATTAAAATCTCCCATAATTATTGTGAAATGGGTTTTTACTCTCTTGCTGGCTAACTTTATTTCTTCATCATTATATATGAGGCCCACCACAGCAGAAGGGTACTATGCGCCACCGAGGGCAAAATGGCGTTTTCTTTTTCATCAGATGCCTCTGGTCCCACTCTACATTATGGTTAACATATAACCTTTATTCCAACATCCCATAAGGTCCAAAATCCCATTGTTTACAAGGGTACCTTAGTGACTCGGTGGGGTTTTATATAGATAATGAAATGTGATTTCCTCTGCTCTAATACATGTTATATATTTGTTTCAGGGCTTCCATTTGGTGTATAATACTTTACTCTAGCTCTATTGTACAGCTGTTATCACCTGAGAAATTCCAAAACTTTAACCTCGTTTTCTTGCAAATAATGATTTAGGCGCTTAGTACCCATCTGCCAAGGTGGGCCTCATATCTTATATACAAACTAGCACACATGCACATATTCATATATATATGCATATACATATACGTGTCTTTGTCTCTGTCGCCACAGGTTCATGATATGCAGGCACAATGTGGTGAGTGCAAGGCTTTGGTTTGGGTACTGGCCAGTGTGGCAGGTGTCTCAGCCAGAGAACGTGCTCCATTATTCGTCTTGCAAATTGTGCGATCTTCCCAATGCCAACACTATACATTATCAGAGTCTGGAGTGCCCTGTTGTGAAGTACTTGCTATCCCAGGAACAAGATCTCGTTCATGTTTGTAAATATTCAAATCTTTTGTGCTTCTATGTAAAATTGTGCAATACTGATATAATTATTCAGACTAGTTACAGATATTGTGTTTTTCATCTCCCCCTTGGTTATGTATAGTATAAACAATGAAAGGGATCCAGCCTGCTTATTGCTCAGGACAAATCATTCTCTGTAGTATTTGGATTTTTACTAAATTACCTGAAAAAATCAAAGGCCAAATATCCGGTAATTTGGAGGTTTTGCTAGCATTCCCTTGTTCCTCAAAAGGTGTTGCAAATGATATGTGAGCCTTAACACCGTTCCTGAATTTCTAGTTTCCGGTTTTGTTTCTTAAAATATGTGGAAATACATGTGCTGCCACCATTGACTAAACCTAACCCTTCTACTGTCGAAGGAAAACTTCCTACTGAATCTATAAGAAATGTCCCAAAGGCAATGGGAAATAACCAAGAAAATAGATGTTTCTAAAACTTCATTTGCAAAAGTGAAAAGAAAACTTGATAATTTGGAAAACTATGAGCTTAATCAAAGAAAAAGATGTGGAAGAAATTTTGTGTCCTCTACCAGACTGGACAGAATGATTGTAAATATGATGAAACAAGATCACTCAGTCAGACAATTGAAATGAATGAAAGAACTTTGGTGTCGAGTGTAAGCCTACACTTTCATTTCCTCATAACCATGAGGAAAAAACGACTGACCTAGGTAAAGGTTCACAATGACTGGACATCAAAGGATGTTTATTTATTTATTTATATTATCATTATTATTTTTTTGTGATTCGAACAATGTT
>NC_051427.1:2231437-2233937 GCF_015228065.2 Penaeus monodon
TAAAAACACAGAGCATATCCATATGGGTAAATTAAAGACGATTGACTCACGATATATGATGTATCCTATAATTCACTGATACAATCAACTTTTATACAAAATATAAACTCAACAAGATACACAAAAGATATTAAATAGAGCAATAGATTATATATATGTCACACAGTTACAAACACTTCAGTTAATGGCACAGAAGGGTAAATATTGGAGAAAGGGCCCACTGATCCTGCTTGATTCTACCGACAAAAGATTCAGCTTATATTCCAAAAAAGGGGCCCTTAGAGTGCTACGAGGGTGTGTGATGTTCCAGCCTGAAAATTTGCACTTGCAAAATAAGTCAATCTGAGTACGAGAGACTATTGGTAATATCAAATCTTTATATATACGAAAAACATTTATTTAGTTTCCTTAATATCTGTATACTTTCACATATTAGTTGATATGTATATGTAGTTGTGAATGTGTGTATGGTGGTAGAAACATACTGGAAGTTGGCTTCAAGACGGTGTGTGTAAGCATGTATAGCCCGGTTAATCCTATCTAAACGTCGGCGGCGAAGTGCTTGTTTGGCCCTGATTTAAAAAAGAGGTTTGCGGAGGGGAGAAGTAGGGCAAAGGAAGCAGATAGCAGGAAGCAGGGTAGGGTGTTAACACTGTGGCAGTAATTAGAGGGAAAAGTTAGGTATTTCATTACAATCAATGTAATTATTATAAAGAGAAAGTAAAATACTTATAGCTTCTCTGTCTTGCTTTCCATTTCTATTTCTGTTTGTATTATTATCATTTTTATTTTCTCTCTCTCCTTGCGAGATCAAATTTATCATACCTCAAGGCTCGTGCCAGTATGCTAAGAAATTTGAAAATATGCTTTCGGTGTTTTTCATTATGATAACAGCCAGAGGATGGTCTTCTCAGTTACAAACCAAGAAAAAGGGTATATTGTAATTTAACCATTAATTGGCAATCCTCCTCTGCCTCCCCTTACCTCTTTCCCTACTTCTGTTTTTTTCTAGTTCTCCTCTCCTCTTCTTTACTTTACTACCCCCTCTTCATCTCCCTCGTCCACCTTTTCCCTATTTTTCTCCTTCTCTCCCCCAACCTCCTCCTTCTCCCCCTCCTCTCCCCCCAACGTCCTCCTTTTCTCCCCTCACTTCCTCCCCCTTTTCTTTTTCTCTTCCCCGTTCCTAAACCTCCACCTCCTCCTCCTCTCCTCCCTCCCCCCAACACCTCCTTCCCTCTCCCCACATTTTCACCTCCCCTCTTCATTCTCCTCCTCCACTCTTCTTCTTCCTCCTTTTTTCCCCCACACCTTCATCTCCTACTTCGCCTCCTCCTCCACCTTTTCCTCCTCCCCTTCCTCTTCCTCCATCCCCTTCCACTTCCTCCCTCTCTTATTTAGCAATGAATCTACTTTCCGATAGAATTAAACCCTCCAAATCTGGCTTGAGGCAAGGCGAGGCCAAAAAAAGACGAAATATGACAGCCATCCATTTGAAGGGGGGGGGGGGGTAGACGGGGTTTGGATTAAATGAATGGCTCTTTATTAAAGAGTTTCCCCCCGAGTTTCGCTACGTTAGCCGCTGTTTTTTGCTTGTTTTTGAGATTTTGAGGGGTTTTTTTTTTTACCTTTGGTTTTGGATTATTTTTAAATGATATAATGAATCATAAAATGTAACCAGCACTGTAAGTATACATGAAACCCTTAGGAAGGGACAGGCACTCCACACGTACGGGCTACACAAACACCACGCAGAGGCACGCACGCAACACACTAAAAAATAATAATCAATCACTAGAATAAAAAAAACGACAAAACCCCAAAAAAAAATAGATTAAAAAATAAAAAAAAAATATTAACAAACGCAGACTTTTTTAAACCCCCAAAAACCCTCCTCCATACAATAACCCCCCCACCCTTTTCTCACTTTCCCTTCCCCCCAAAACCCAAATTTTCATCCCCCCTCCTTTCGCACAAAACCTGTTTCTTTTCCCCCATTTCCCAAAGGGCCCCAAATTAAACTTTACTCCCCCATCTTGTCTAAAATCTGCCCAGGTAAAGCGGGTCTAGACGCAACAATTTCCCCCTTGATATTATGAAACCGGGGGGCGTTTTCCACCGAATACCTTGGAGTCTGATCCGTTTCGACCCTGCTAAGTGAGATTTTTGTTGTTTCACGAATTTCGATTTTTTGTAAAAATTTTTCCCTTTTTTCGAATAAAGATTTTTAAATGAATGGATAATAGTCCTAGAAAATGATTAGATATATAAGCAATATACAAAGGAAATTTAAAAATACTTAAACAAGACGATAAAAAAAAAGTAGCATGATAATATATATGTGTGGGGTGTGGTTTTATATATATATATAAAAAAATAATAATTAAATAATTATTAAATATATATAATATATATATGCGTTATATTTATATATTATATATATATATAAATATATAATTTATATATGTTATATTATATAAATATATATATATATATAATATAT
>NC_051427.1:2235094-2237594 GCF_015228065.2 Penaeus monodon
TATATATATAATTAATATATATATATAAGGAGAGAGAGAGAGAGGGAAGAAAAACTATATATATATATTATATAAGTATATAATTATATAAATATATATATATATATATATTATATATATATATAATATATAATACACATATAATAATAATAATATACATATATATATATATAATATTATATATATATATATATATATTATATATATATATATATATTATATATAATATATATATATATATATATATATATATATATATATATATATATATATATATGAATTTTAATGGAGTTACCAAAAATTTGATTCACTTTTTTATATACAAACGAAAAACATATTAAATTACTGCTCTCAGATGCTAGGATTTTTTTTCAGAATTATCCCTTTTTATCCCACGGCATAACCTTGAAACTTGGTTAACTTTATATTAAAATTACATCTTGGGCCTGAAGGAAACCCTGAGAAAACCCAATGTAACTTGTCTATATTTAATGTGAGTAGCATGGCTTAACGCTCTTAATAAAACGTGAATTAATTCCTCTGTTTAGTGAGGGCCGAATGCACAGCGGCCATACAGACAGTCTTCACAAATTTCTTTTATTCCACAATCAAAAATAAACGGGGCATATCACAACGCAAATCTTACACAAACATTATAACATCAGGGAATTAAATTCTAAAGTTAATTC
Organism: Penaeus monodon; assembly: GCF_015228065.2. Lineage (NCBI taxonomy): Eukaryota > Metazoa > Arthropoda > Malacostraca > Decapoda > Penaeidae > Penaeus > Penaeus monodon. The sequence continues at coordinate 2,235,784 of NC_051427.1, forward strand.
AGCACCCTTCCCATCTCCGTCTAATTTTTAAACCTACAATAATCGTTACAACAAATATAATAAAAACAATTTGTTACTTAGCACGATCAGAATTGTTATCTTCGAGAAATGCAGTTGTCATTATCTTTATTATTATCATTATCGTTATCATCATCATTATAATTATCATTACCATTGTCAATATCATTATTGTTATCATTAGTATTTTTAATACTATTATTATTATAATTATTATTATTATTATATTTATATTTTTTATTATTGATTATTATTTATCATTGTTATTTTATTACATTTCAGTATGTTATTATTTATTATTATTTTTATTATATTATTACTAATTCATTATTATTATGTTATCAGTATTGTTATCTTATCAGTACTATTATTTTTATTGTTATTATTATTATTATTATCATTTTTATTGTTATTATTATTATTATTATTATATATTATTATTATTTTTATTTTTATTATTATATATAAATATATATATATAATATATATATTTATATATACATACATCAAACATACACACACACACACCACACAAAACCACACACACCACACATCAAAATACACACACAACACACACACCACACAAGCATGTATATTTATATAATATATATATAATATATATAATATCTAATATATATAAAATATATATTTTATATTTATATTATATATATATATAAAATATATTATATATTATATTAACTATTTTTAATATATATATACACATATATGATTTTATGTATATACTATGTATTATTATTATTATTTTTTAATTATTATTATTATTATTTAAAAATATATATATATATATATAAAATATATGTTATATATAAAATATAAAATATATATATATATAAAAATATTAAAATATTTTAACAATATATATACGATAAAATTATATATTATTATTTATTATATATACTATATTATATATTAATATATATAATATTTTTAAATTATTAATTATATATTATATATTATATATTATATATTTTATATATATACCCTATTAAGTATTAGTATATAATATTATTATTTTTTTATTTTTTATTTTTTTTTTTATTTTAGTTTCTTTTTAAATTTTTATTTTTAATATATATATATATATATATTTTTATTTTTATTTTTTTATTTTTATAATACATAAAACAAACCCCCAACACCACACACACAAAAAAATATTAAATTTAAAAAATATATATTATATATATAATATATATATATATATTATATAAAATATATAAAATTTTATTATTATATTTTATATATATATCCAATGTATTGTTAAATTTAATTAATTTGGGTGCAAAAAAAATTAGAATAAAAAAGATTTTGCAATAAAGTTAAATTTAAAAAAAACTTTAAATTAAAACCCTTTTTTAGACGTGGAGCAAAAAAATCTTCTTGGAGGGCTAATAAATTAAGAAAGGAAAATTAAGGTATGGTTTAAATGAGTTAACAAAAAAAAATTTAAAATGAAACCCCTTTTTAATATTTTTATCAAAAAATGAACGTTTTTGCTGGTCTTATTAATTTAAATTTTTTGTGAAAAAAATTTTTTTAAAGTATTATTAATTTTAACCCCCCATTTATATATAATATATATATATATATATATATATAATTATATATATTATATATTTAAATTAATATATATAAAATTTAAATTGTACCCCCACCCCTAAAAGGGTGTGTGTGTGTTACATCATCAAGAGTCTAATCCCGACGGGGGCGCATGGCCGTACCCTTCGCTTCCACCACGAGGGTCCCTCAGGGCGATCTTCAGGCGGGTCTGG
>NC_051427.1:2247594-2250628 GCF_015228065.2 Penaeus monodon
TTTTTGCTGCAAAGGTTCCCCTTTTTTTAATACTATTGGGGAAAAATATGAAAATCATGTTGGGTTGAAATTTTAAAATTATTGGTTTTTTTTTTATTTTTTTTAAGAGGCCGGCCGCATATTATCGGGCAAAAACGTAATATGATATACAATTGTTGTTTTATGTCAGTCCCATTTTTCTTTTTTAAAAATTTCTCCTTCAGGTTTTAAGCTAATCTTTTTCCAAAACGTTGCGCCAAATTTAAATTTAAATAATTCATACTCTACTCTGCCGTTTCTTTTTTCGTTTTTGTTTTTGTTTATTCACCTTTTAAATTTTTACTAATTTCACCACAGGTTTTTTTTTGTGTGCTTTATGGTACCATCTCCCTTTCCTTTCCATCCCTTTCCCATCATCAAACTAAACAAAGAATTAATTAAAAATAATTTTTCCTTTTTTACCATTTTACCTTACAAATTCCCATTTATTCACGTCACCACAGCCCCCCCTTCCCCTGTTTCTTTTGTTTTGTCTATTTTTTTTTTTCCCTTTCTACTCTTTATGGTTTTTGCTATTACATTGTCGCTCTGGAATTCCCCAAACTTTTTTTTTATTTTTTTTTTTTATTTATTTTTTTTTGTATTTTTTTTTGCTTTTGTTTTTGTAGTTATGAAAGAATAATAATGATAAAAAATCAAATCAAAAGTTTTATTTTTATACATTCTTTTGATAATAACCCTTTTAAATTTGTAATTTAGTGTTTGCCTTTAAGGCAAAAAAAAAAAAAATTAAATTTCAAAAAATTTTTATTTACTTTTTTATTTCTTGAAAATTTAGTTACATGAAATTAAAATAAAAAAAATGCAAAAAAAAAAAAGGCAGTACTTTATTTGTGTTTTTTCTTTTTTTCTCTTTATTTTAAACCCACCAGAAATACAAAAAATCAAAATATTTAAATCACAAAAAAACCCCACAAAAAAAAAAAAAAACCAAAAAAAACAAACAAAAAATTTTGGGTTTGTTTTTTTTTTTTTTTTATTTTTTTATATTTGTGTGGGGTGTTGGCGGTGTGTGGGGTGTGTTTTGGTGTGTTGTGTGTGGTGTGTTGTGGTGTGGTGTGTGTTTTTGTGGTGTGTGGGGTGTGGGTTTTGGTGTGTGTTGTGTTTGTTGTGGTGTGTTGTGTGTGTGTGTGTTGTGTGTGTGGGGGTGTGTGTACCCATAAAATTACAAAACATATTTATAAAAATATCCCCCGATCGAACGGATATATTTTAATGGAACAAAACCGGGAAATGAAGTACCGGGTTTCCCACTTTTGGGACCTAGTTATGAAATTTTCTATTTTGCATGGGAAAACCAGGGGGAGGGCCGGGTCAGTTATAAAGATTTCGGTGGCTTTGCGCGTATTTTTGGGGCACACCCTTTTTAAGGCCTTATTTTACCACATCCTTTTTTTTTTTTCTCTCTTTTCTTTATTTTCCAACTCTCTTTTTGCCCCCCCCCCCCCTTTTTTTTTTTTTTTCCCTTTTCTCTCTCCCCTCTCTCTCCTCTCTCTCCCCTCCTCTCTTTTTCCCCCCCCTTTTTTTTTTCTCTTCCCCCTTTTTTTTTTTCTCTCTCTCTTCTCTCTCCTCTTCCCTTTTTCCCCCACAACCCACACACATACCTACCCCTTTTTCTTCTTCTTCTCTTTTCCCCCCCAAAAAAGAAAGAAAAGGGTAGAAAAAGAAGAGGGAGATGGAGAAATCCGAAAACGCAAAAAAACGTGAAAAAGTAAAACCCCTCTTCGTCGACGATCCCAGGCACGGTATCTTGTACTGTTATAAATAAAACAAAAGAATTGTTTTCAAAATTGGAATGGTGTTAAATATCCCCGGTCGCCATTAGGGCCGGGCCGTGAGGAATAGCAAAACAGCCGATAAAGGGGTATGTGTAAAAACCAAAATGTTCCAAATGGGTGAGGGAAAAATTTAATACGTTTATTTACAGCTTTTTCTGTGCCTTTTTTGTTTACGTGTGCCTTTTTTACATGGGAAAATACGAAATACATAGGACGGTGCCAAAACAAACAAACAACGGTTCAAAGAAGATAGGTGATAAATAGGAAATATACTCCTAATTATATTGACAAAAAGTCGATATTTCAGATAACACCGAGAAAATGAGAAGAGAGGAAGAGAAGAGAAGAGGAGAAGAGAGGAAGAGAGAGAGAGAGTGAGAGAGAAAGGGAGAGAGAGAGAAGAGAGAGGAAAACGTCAACAACAGACACACAACCGACTGACGGACAGGGGCAGAGAGAAAAAGAGGGCAGAAGGACGATCTCTCCCTAAACACGATTTGGAAAAGGGTGTATTGCCTCACAATACATTCCCCCTGAAGAAAACTAACAAATTTGGTTTTACAAAATTAATCTTATAACAACACCGACGCCAAGTTTTATCCCGCTTATTTTTTTTTTTTTTTCGAGAATTAAATGCAAAGTTTTTTTGGGGCAGATTTTCCGACCTCATTTTTCCAAAAAATTTTTTATCTTTTTTACCTGATTTAGAGTTTTTTATTTTTATCATTAGTATACCAGGACACATAGGTAGGGGGATGTTTTGTGAGTGGGTAATATATTATATATTTATAATATATATATATAATATATATATATATATATTATATATAATATATCGAAACAAAACCCCCACACACACACCCACCCCACAACACACACACCACACCACACACCCCCAAACCAAATATATATATATATATATATATAAAAATAGATATTTTTTTGTGTGTGGGTGGTTGGTGTTGTGGTGTGTGTGTGTGTGTTGTGTGTGTGGTGTGTGGTGTGCAGTGCCTGATTGGTGCTGTGAAAGAGGTAGTGCGTACGTATGGTTACGTGAGTGTGATCGTTAACTTAAAATTCCCCATTAAAGTCAAAAAAAAAAAAAACAAAAAGGAAAGGCTTTACGCCGTTTATCCAGTTTCCAATGTGTATTTCAAAAGGGTTTAAAAGGTTATGAATGTATTTCACCAAAACTTGCACCTTTTTAAAAATTAAAA
>NC_051427.1:2255728-2257826 GCF_015228065.2 Penaeus monodon
GACTGCCAGATGGCAGTCAAAGCTGCATGCATGCTCTGTGTCATGGATTTCCCTCCAGCCTTTAGCAGTTCAGCAGGGATATCACATAAAACTGTGGCTTTCTCACCCTTCAGCTTAGAAATCGCCACCCTAACCTTAGCGTTTGAGGTTCCTCGCTGATGGGTGGGTCCGGCACAATTATTATGTTATGATGATGTCACTTGCATCCAAACTAACTGCTGCAAGGTTTACCTGGTACAGCTGCTCAAAAAACTCAGCCCAACTTTCATGAACCTCAACATGATCTGAAATGATCAGTCCATCCACTGAGCAGACTGGAGTCATCTGCGAGGAGGACTTAGAGTTTAGTTTTCTTAGATCTTGGTAAGCAAGGTGAAGGTCATTTACCAAGAAATGGCCTTCAGCCTCCTCAGCAAGATTCCTGATGAGCTGTTCCTTGTCCCTTCTCAGCAGTGTCTGAGCTCTATGTATCAAGAAAGGCGCAAATCCTGATTGCCATTCAGCCGAGCCATGTAACATGCTTCAGTGGCCTCCATTGTCTCTAGGGAGATGAAATTCTCCCTAGCCCTCAGGTGTACACCAATGGACTCGTGTGCTGCTTCGAGTACTTTGTACTTGAAGGGCCCCTACAGAGCAACTGGGTCTGTCAGTTACTCAAGTTCTATGAAATGTTCAGAGACTGCCATGGCGAACCCTCAGGCACACACCTCCTCACTCAGTCTGTCCAAGTGAAACACTCGAGAGTGGCCACTGGAAGGATGAGGAGTTTTGAATTGAACCTGTAGGGTAGCCATCACCAGCGTATGGTCGGTGCCACAGAACAGAAGGAGGCTGTTCTCGCTGCTGGGATCGGCTCCTGAGCCATTGTGTCTGACAGATATCTCATAGCCAGCTCAATCACAGCTGGATATCGCATTGAAGTCGCCCAGATGTGAGTTTGGCATAGAATACGTCTTTCACATCAAGTTTGCAAACATTGGAAAGAGCATACACAGCAATAAGAAACACAAAGCAAAAAGCATGCTTCAGTCTCAGTGCCATAATATGCTCAACAACGAGTGTTACCTCAACTACTGTGGGTTGAAATCAATTGGAGATGGCTATGGTTACTCCCTGGAGACGATGACCATTGCCATGGCCTGACTAGTAGTAGGTGTGCAGTCATACTGATTGTGCCACTGCCAGGTCTTCTCACGTCCGAGAGGGCCGCCAACTTAACTCCCAACTGCTTCACTTCCATAAAACACACACACACACACACACACACACACACACACACACACACACACACACACACACACACACACACATATATATATATATATATATATATATATATATATATATATATATATATATATATATATATATATATATATATATATATATATATATATATATATATAATACAGCCACATACACACATACATATTATATGTATACATATACATATATATATATATATATATAATATATATATATATATATATATATATATATATATATATATATATATATATATATATATATATATATATATATATATATTGATGTACATAGATAGATAGATAGACACACACACACACACACACACACACACACACCCCCACACACACACATATATATATATATATATATATATATATATATATATATATATATATATATATATATATATATATATATATATATATATATATATATATATATATATATATATATATATATATATATATATGTGTGTGTGTGTGTGTGTGTGTGTGTGTGTGTGTGTGTGTGTGTGTGTGTGTGTGTGTGTGTGTGTTTTATGGAAGTGAAGCAGTTGGGAGTTAAGTTGGCGGCCCTCTCGGACGTGAGAAGACCTGGCAGTGGCACAATCAGTATGACTGCACACCTACTACTAGTCAGGCCATGGCAATGGTCATCGTCTCTAGGGAGTAACCATAGCCATCTCCAATTGATTTCAACCCACAGTAGTTGAGGTAACACTCGTTGTTGAGCATATTATGGCACTGAGACTGAAGCATGCTTTTTGCTTTGTGTTTCTATTGCTGTGTATGCTCTTTCCAATGTTTGCAAACTTGATGTGAAAGACGTA
>NC_051427.1:2260426-2262926 GCF_015228065.2 Penaeus monodon
ATTATATATTACTATATTCAGTATTTTATATATATAAATGATATAGATACATATAAATATATATATATATATACTATAATATTATAATATATATATAAAATGAATAATATTATATATATCATAATATATATAATAATCTATATATAGTATATTATATTTTAATAATATAGCATTATATATATAATATATATTTCATATCATATATAGTATTTCATTATATCATTCATATATTATTATATCTACTATTATTATACATTAGATAATAATACTGATAGTATATATAGAATAATATATATATAAATATATGATTATATATATAATTAATAATAAATATGATTAAATATATATAATATAATATTATAGATAATAATAATAAATATATAGTATATATAATTAAATATAGAATAAATAATATAATTATTAACTATAATATTATATATATAGATATATCATATTCATTTTTTCTATATCTATATATATTATAATAATTTATATATATTATATATACTTATGATATATATACTATTATTTTCTTTCATATATATATATATATAATATATATATATATATATAATATATATATATATATATATATATATATATATATATATATATATATATAATATATATATATATAGATAGATAATTATAATTATATATATATATATATATATATATATTATATATATATATATATATATAATATAAGATTATATATATATATATTATATATTTAGTATATATATATACTAATATAATATATATTTAATTATCAATATGAATATATATATATATATATATAATATTATATATATATATAATATAATAATATTATATAATAAAATAGTATATATATATATATATATATATAATATATATATATATATATATAGAGTATATATATATATAATATATATATATATATATATATATATATATATAAATGTATATAATATTATATATATATATATATATATATATTATATATTAATATATATATTATATATATATATATATATATATATATATATATAATATATAAGTATGTATTAATGCTGTCAAGTTAAAGTGGAAAATATAGCTCTGAATATTGTATAATCATAGTTCAGTGTATTATTACATATAGATACATATTTACATAGTGTCTTCACAGTTTTAAATTATGAAGAGTGACTTAAATATAGGAATGATATTTTATCAAAATAATACCCCTTGGCAAAATGTGATCGTCATCGTTCTGAAGCGGGGTAATGAAAAATAGATATGACGCCTAAACTATGAATAATGATTAACAGCAATTTCCTTTCAAAAATACATATAAATGTGTACAAACACACAAAAATGTACGTATGTAAACACAGGAATGCAAAGAAACACATCCAAACAGTCACACATACACAGTGCACGCGTAAAAATCGTATGAGTAAGTATAAGGCTTTTTTCGTCAATAATATGAATATTTACAAGCATGTCGTGTTATTTATAACTTCTCGTGAAGCCTAAGTTATTCTGCTTCTGGTTTTCCTTTAAAAGCCTTGGGCGAACTCTCCTTTGCCTAAAAGCGTTCTTGTCTCGTATTTTTAAGCCTCGACTGATATTGACGAAGCTGTTTGATATTCTGCTTATTCGCTATGGTTGCTATCACACATTATTTTTATATATATTGAAATATATAACTAGCATAAAATCATCATGATTTACATTGTGACGGGAGAGTTGATAGATAAAAACACAGAGCATATCCATATAGGGTAAATTAAAGACGATTGACTCACGATATATGATGTATCCTATAATTCACTGATACAATCAACATTTATACAAAATATAAACTCAACAATGATACACAAAAGATATATAATAGAGCAATAGATTATATATATGTCACACAGTTACAAGACTTCAGTTAATGGCACAGAAGGGTAAATTATTGGAGTAAGGCACTGATCCTGCTTGATTCTACCAACAAAAGATTCAGCTTATATTCCAAAAGGGCCATTAGAGTTGCTAACGAGGGTGTGTGATGTTCCAGCCTGAAAATTTGCACTTGCACATAAGTCAGATCTGAGTACGAGAGACTATTGGTAATATCAAATCTTTATATATACGAAAAACATTTATTTAGTTTCCTTAATATCTGTATACTTTCACATATTAGTTGATATGTATATGTAGTTGTGAATGTGTGTATGGTGTATGAACATACTGGAAGTTGGCTTACAAGACGGTGTGTGTAAGCATGTATAGCCCTGGTTAATCCTATCTAAACGTCGGCGGCGAAGTGCTTGTTGTGCCCTGAGTAAAAGAGAGGTAGCGGAGGGGAGAGGTAGGGCAAAGGAAGCAGATAGCAGGAAGCAGGGTAGGGTGTAACACTGTGGCAGTAATTAGATGGAAAATGTTAGGTATTTCATTACAATCAATGTAATATATTATAAGAGAGAAAGTAAAATACTTATAGCTTTCTCTGTCTTGCTTTCCATTTCTATTTCTGTTTGTATTA
>NC_051427.1:2267926-2275426 GCF_015228065.2 Penaeus monodon
ACAGAGTGAGTGACAGAGAGAGAGAGAGAGAGAGAGAGAGAGAGAGAGAGAGAGAGAGAGAGAGAGGAGAGAGAGGAGAGGAGAGGGGAGGAGAAAGGGATGAGAGAGAAAAGAGTGAAGAAGAACTGGGAAAAGAGAGAGAGAAAGGAGGGAGAGAGAGAAGAGAGAGAGAGAGAAGGGGAAGAGAGAGAGAAGAGAGAGAGAGAGAGAGAGAGAGAGAGAGAGAGAGAGAGAGAGAGAGAGAGAGAGAGAGAGAGAGAGACAGACAGACAGAGAGAAGGGGAGGGGGAGGGATGAAGGCACAGTAGACAAAGTAACATACCGTTATGTGGAGAAAGACACGCATGTACGCTCGTATGCTCGTGTCTTCAAGCTCTCCGACATCACTCCTCATTTTAACCTTCACCCTCGGGTCATGGGCGACACGCAATTCCATCTGATGCTCACCAAAGAAAAGAAAAGAATAGAGAAAGGAAGAAAGAAGAAAGGAAAAGAGAATAAAAGAAACTTGGCCTGTTGATTGCCACAGCACACAATTGCATCTTTTGTGTACCGTCGCTTAGCCTCGTTGTCGTTGCTATGGTAACGCGTCGATGCTTTCAAGGTAAGATTGTTGCAAATAACGGATGGTGTTGACGAGAGCTCCCGTTTTCTTTGTAGTTTGGTGGCTGAAGGAAGAACGGGAAGAATATTTTCGTTTATCTGTTTAGTTTCTTTCTTTTTTTCTTTTTTTTTGTTATCGTCTATTTTTACTCTAATCAGTAGATGTCTTATTCTCATCATATTATCATAATAATTACCTATACCTTAACCAGTAGATATTTTCCTCTCTCTCTCTCTCTCTCTCTCTCTCTCTCTCTCTCTCTCCTCTCTCTCTCTCTCTCCTCTCTTTCTCTCTCTCTCTTTCCTCTCTCTCTTCCTCAATTATCTTCCTCCTCTCTCATCGTTCTTTCATACTTCCTCAGCATCTTTACTCGTCCATTCTTCTCCTCTCTCTCTCTCTCGCCTCTCTCTCTCTCTCTCATTTCCTCCTTCATCTTTCCATCACTCTCTCTTATCTCGTATCTCTCTCTCTATCTCATCCTCCTCTCTTACACTCTCTCTCTCTCTCTCTCACTCTTCTTCTCGTCCCCATCTCCTCTCTCCCTCTCTCATCGCTTCATACTCTTCTCTCTTCTTCGTATCTCATCTCCCTCTCCTCCGCTTTCTCTATCTCGCTTATACATTTTTTCTCTTATTTCTACATTACTACTTATCTATCTATTTATCGTGCTCTTTTCTCTCCTTCCCTCTTTGTGTATTTATAGTTGAATATGTTAAATAGAAATTGTAAGTGGATATGTTTATAAAATATTGAATGTTAAACACAGTTTTAGTTAATAATCAGTTTTAGTGAATAATGCCTCATTTACCTCTACTCCCGAATTATAAGGTGTAATGAACTTATCATGCATTGTTCATACTGAACAATGAACCGACTCAGTGATAATGTTATTCAATTAAAACACGCTGTATATTTACTCTGTGCCCGATTCGCTTGAGGCCACTTGCATCAGACTGTGTTTACATTAGATTGCTCTCATTGTCCTGGTGAGTATCTCTCTCCCTCTCCCTCTCGCTTCTTTACCTATTCATGCTTATCTTCTGTGTCCTTTGTTCCCTCTACACACGAAAGCACACACGCACGGATGGACGCACGCACACGCATACAGAAAAAACTCCCTCTCTGTCTCATAAACACACACACACACACACACACATACACACACTATACATATATATATATATATATATATATATATATATATATATATATATATATATATATATATATATAATCTCTTCACTTATTCTTTTGTTTGTTTATTTTGAATTTTATATATTTTTAATTCAATTTACTTGTTCATTTATTTATTTTTTTACTTTTATATCTATTTATTTTATCTATTCATATTATTTCGTTCTACATATCTTTTATTTATATATATTTTTTTTCTTTTCAGTCATTTTGCTTCATCGTTGGATCTCTGGTCAGACGGCAGGATTTCCACCACACAAGCCTCTGGATTGTGACTTATTTACGATAGTTGTATCGAACATGAAGCATTGCAAACAGACTCGTATCGCAGCAAAACTTGATATCAATGAGGTAATCTATCGTATTTTAAAAGACCTAGATTACATCATTACGTCACAGGCAAAATATGGATTTTTTTCAGAACACAGACCACAACAATGTTATAATGGCACAACGTCTTGCTATGTCTCCTCCACATTATCGCGTGAGAATTAACAGGTTTGTTCACACCGATACCAGGTAGGGGAAGTTTAGTCAAAATTGCTAATCTAATATGTTGAAGTTGCTTATATCGATGAGTATGATTTATTCGTATATTATTTAATTACTTCTGGAAAATGTAATGTATATTTTTATATTTGGCAATCAACGGAAAATATAAAGGCGCCTCCCCTCGTTTTCTTTTGTTTTTCGATTGTGATATCAACATCGGTTGTATCCATGTCTAAAGTCTGTATTTATTAACACTTGTTTATTAATTATTTATCAATGAGTGCAAGTTATATGGTGAAATACATTCATAGACGATTAACACATTTGAAATACACATTTGGCAACTGGATCAACAGGCGTAAGAGCACTTTCCTTTTTGTTTTTTGTTTTATTTGACATTAATGCGGAATTTTTAAGTTAACTGACTCACACTCACGTACACACATACGTACGCACATACACTCTTTCACAGACACGCAATCATGCACATGCACACACACACACACACACACACACACACACACACACACACACACACACACACACACACATACACACACACACACACACAATATATATATATATATATATATATATATATATATATATATTATATATATATATGTGTGTGTGTGTGTGTGTGTGTGTGTGTGTGTGTGTGTGTGTGTGTGTGTGTGTGTGTGTGTGTGTTTACGCATATATATATATATATATATATATATATATATATATATATATATATATATATATATATATATATATATATGTACACACTCACACAACATACCCATATGCCTATGTGTGCCTGTGTATACATAATGATAGAAAGATATATATAACCTCTGAATCAGGTAAACAAGATACAAAATTTTGGAAAATGAGGTCAGGAATCTTGCTCACAAAAACATTGCATTTAATTCTCGCAAAAAAAAAAAAATCACAGACGGTGATGGAACTTGGCGTCGCGTGTCGTTATAAGTATCCTAATTTTAGTGAACCAATTTGTTAGTGCTTTTACTTCAGATGTGAATGATACTTGATGAGGCAATAGCACCTTCGTTCCTAATCGTGTTTACGGATGTAAGATCTGTCTGTCTGCCTCTCTTTTTCTCTCTGTCTGTCCGTCTGAGTCTGTGTTTGTGTGTCTGTTTGTCTGACTGACTCTCTCTCTCTCTCTCTCTCTCTCTCTCTCTCTCTCTCTCTCTCTCTCTCTCTCTCTCTCTCTCTCTCTCTCTCTCTCTCTCTCAATCTTTCTTCGGTGTTATCTGAAATATCGACATTTGTGCAATATATATATAGTGAGTATATTTCCATCTATCTATATCTACCTATCTGTCATTGAACACGTTAGTCTATGTCTGTATGTGCACCTGTCCGTATGTATCTTCGTATACATCCATGTAAAAAATGCACACGTAAACAAACTAGGGCACAGCAAAGCTGTAAATAAACATGTATTCAATCTTTCCTCACGCCACTGGAACATATTGGATTTACACATACACCTTTATCGAGCTGTTTTGCATATTCCTCACTGGATCGAGTCCCTAATGGCGACCGCGGGATATTTACAACAGCCATTCCAACGTGAAACATATTCAGTTTTGTTTATTATAACAGTACAAGATGACCGTGCCCCCTGGGGGGGGGGGGGGGAAACAATTTTTCGTCGACGAAGACGGAGTTTACATCTTTCTACGTTTTTTTGCGTTTTCGGATTTCTCCATCTCTCCCTCTTTCTTTGTCTCTATCTCTCTCTTTCTCTCTGAGTGGGAGAGAGAGAGAGAGAAGAGAGAGAGAGAGAGATAGAGATATGTGTGTGTGTGTGTGTGGAGAGAGAGAGAGAGAGAGAGAGAGAGAGAGGAGACGATGGAGAGATTAAAGAGATTGAAGAGAGATGAGAAAGAGAGAGAGGAGAGAGACGAGAGATTGATTGAGAGAGATGTGAGAGAGATGAGATGCAGGGAGAGAGAGAGAGAGAGAGAGAGAGAGACAGGCAGAGAAAGAGAGTATGGAAATGAAGAAGAGAGAGAGAGAAAAAAAAAGGATGTGGATAGAATAAGGCTCATTATAACGGGTGTGACCTAAATACGCGCAAAGCCACCGAAATCTTCATAACTGACCCGGCTCTCGCTGCCTGAGCTTCCGATGCAAAATAGAAATTGCATAACTAGTGTCACTGCGAAATGTGGCAATCGCCGGCTACTTCATTCCGTGTTTGTGTTCCATTAATATATATCCGTTCGATCGGGTATATTTTATTATAAATATGTGTGTATATATATGTGTGTACACACACACACACACACACACACACACACACACACAACACACACACAAACACACACACACACACACACACCCACCACACACCCACACACACACACCCACACACACACAAACACACACAAACAAACACACAACACACACGCACACACCACACACATATATGTATATGTATATATATATATTATATATAATATATTATTATATATATTTATACATATACATAGAGTGTGTGTGTTGGGTGTGTGTGTGTGTGTTGTGTGGTGTGTGTGTGGTATGTGTATTTAAATATTTGTTGATTACTGTATTGTGGTGGTTAATATAAAAGAGAAAAAAGAAAAAATACGAAATAAAGTACATGGCCTTTTATTTTTGCATTTATTTTATTCTATATTTCAATGATAACTAGATTGGCAGAGAATATAAAAGAAGTAATGAAAAATTTCTATTGAAAATTTACATATGTTTATTTATTTGTCTTAAGAGGCAATCACTAACTACAATTAACAGCGTTATTATCTAAATGAATGTAATAACTAATAAAAACTTTATGATTTGATTTTATTATCATTTATTATTTTTCATAATACAAACAAATGCCAGAAAAATACATAAATAAAACATAAAAAAATAAATAAAAAAGAGTTGGGAAGTTCCAGAGCGACAATGTTAATAGCAAAAACCATGAAAGCGTGAGAAAGGAAATAAAAACTAGACAGAGGCAAAAGGAGAGCAGTTGAATGGGAGGCTGTGGTGACGTGAATAATGGGGGAATTGATAAGAGTAAAATGGTTAAAAAAGGAAGCAAATTGATACTTTCAATTAAATTCTCTGTAAGTAGTTCTGACTGATGCAAAGGGATGGAAAGCGAAAAGGGAGCATGGTAACATAAAGCACACAAAAGAAAACTGTGGTTGATAATATTAAATATAAAGGGTGAATAAAAACAAAATTTCCCCCCCTCTCCAAAAACGAAAATAAGAAACCAGTTGCAGATGTAGATGTATAATTATAATTAATTAGGCAGCAGCGTTTATGGTGAAAGAGATTAGCAGTAAAACCTGAAGGAGAATTGTTAACAAAAAGCAAACATGGGACATAGACATAAGAACGAACAATGTATATCATATTACGTTCAGCCTGATATTATGCGGGCCGGCCTGCGTTAAAAAGAAAATAAAAAAAGATACCAATAATTAAAATTACAACCCAACATGTCTTTTTCTATATTCCTCCCAATCAGTATTAAAAAAAGGGAAACCTTTGCAGCACTCGTACAGGCATTTCCTACATGTCATCATCAAAGACAGACTAGCTTTTAGGCCATCGGACACATCCATGAAATAACCAACGTAATATTTACCAATAATAAGGAGAAAAAACAGTGAGAGAGTAAAAACGTAATGATGAGATGGGAGGAAAGAGACAAAGAGAGTACAAGATAGACAAAGCAAAAGAGAGAGAGAGAAAAAACAAGAGAAGGACGAGAGAATAAGCCGCTTATATGATGTGAAACAAGGCTTAGAAAAGTTCTATTTTTTTTTCTTTTTTATTTTGGGTTGTTTTGTTTCATATATTCCTGTATTTAAACTTCATTGTCTATCTAAAGGACAAGTTGAGACTTTTCTTGGACTTCGGTGAAAAACTAGGGCTTGTGTTGACTGCTTTGGTGGATTTGTGAGATACGGAAGACATAAGTCTAACTACGTTCTTAATAAGCAAATTCTACTATATAAAGCTGCTGTCCATAGGAGGAATCTCCCTCTCATCACTGATGTAAAACTAAGGAAGAACCCATGGAACTTGGACAAAATGGAGGAGTTGGGGACCAGAATGACATGAAGTGAAATTGAAAGTCAGAGCGACCTCCCGTAAGGGAATCCAGTTCCGACTTTCTCCCCAGGGTTTACTTCCTTTGAGTATGTAGTAAGTAATTCGACAAAACGAAAGACTACTACAAAAGTGATGTGGAAGACGGGATTCCTACTGCAACGGCAATAGTCGTCTTCTAGGTGCAGATACATGGCCATTCACAAATAACCCAAAATGTATGTACATGTCTTGGTATATTCCTATTCAGTTCTTAACAAAAGATTCGTTGTACATGTCTTTGTGTGCATATATCCTTTCAGTTTCTTAAGAACAGATTCGTGTAAATGTTCTTTTTTATAAATAAAGAAAAAATCAAGAGTTAACTACTTCATACCTATATTATCACAACGAATAGCGAACAAAAAAGAAAAAATAGATCAATTCAGATTTGATGCAATACTTTAATTTGTTATAATTTTCCTCTCTATCTTTTTTTTCCTATTTTTGTTCCCCGATATGAGTTGTCACACAATGGCCGATATAGAGATAACTTACAAGAGATAATTTTGATCGACGAATAGGGAGCTGAAGGGGGGGGGGGGGGAAGAGGAGAGCCCCGGGTCAGGGAGAAGTAGCAGAGGGAAGGTGGTTAAGGGAAGTCAGGGCAGCGGAGGGGGGTAAACGAAGAGCAAAGCAGGGCAAGCGTGAGGTAGAGTAAGGCGGAGGACAAGGTAAGAAGAGTTGCAGAGGGCATAAGAAGAGCTTTCGAAGAAAATGCATTTCAATTACGTGAAACCGAAGAAATCCTTCCCAGCCTACAATATACCGTTTGGAAAAGAACGGTACTAAAATTTCCAAGGGATGGTGGTGAATTTGACACAAAATTGACGAGAGCAGATCTATGAGTGGCAGGAGGAGGGCGTGTTCCTGGGCGAGAAAGTTGGCCGAGTGGTCTGAGACTCAGAGGGAAGAATATTCACGGTTCACTCGAGAAATCCAATTCGTAATGGATTGTAGCAAAACAGAGAAAGAGCTCTGAGCAGAGATATATCAGGTTTCGTTCCCAAACATAAAATTACAATAACAATAGCTTTTTTTTTCCTATAACCTAC
>NC_051427.1:2302926-2307926 GCF_015228065.2 Penaeus monodon
TCTCTCTCTCTCTTTCTCCCCTTTTCTCTTCTCTCTCTCTTCCTCTCTCTCTTTTTCTCTCTCTCTCTCCCTCTTCTCTCTCCTCCATTCTCTCTCTCTTTTCTCTCTCTCTCTCTCCCCTCTTCTCTCTCTCCTCCTCTCTCTCTCTTCTCTCTCTCTCTCCTCTCTTTCTTCTCTCTCTCTTCCCTCTCTCTCTCTCTCTCCTCTCTCTTCTCTCTCTCTCTTCTCTCTCTCCCACCCCCTCCCTTTTCTCTCCTCCTCTCTTTCTCCTCCTTTTCTTCTTCTCTTCCCCCTCCCTCCTCCCCCCTTTCTCTCTCTCCTTTTCTCTTTCCCCCCCCCTTTCTCTCCTTTTTCTTCCTTTTTCCCTCCCCTTTCCTCTCTCTCTTCTCCTCCCCTCTCTCTCTCCCCTCTTTCCCCCCCCCCCTTTTTCCCTTCCCCCCTTTTTCTCCCCCTCCCTTTTCCCCTCTCTCCCTCCCTCTCTCCTCCCCCTCTCTCCCCCCTTTTTTTTTTCTCCGGGCTTTCTTTCCCCCCCCCCTCTCCTCCTTCTCTCTCTCCCTTTTCCCTTTTTTTTCCTTTTTTTCTCTCTCTCTCTCCTCTTCTTCTCTCTTTCCCCCTCTTCTCTCTCCCTTCTCTCTCTCTTCTTTCTTTCCTCCTCTCTCTCCCCCTCTCCTTTTCTCTCTTTTCTCTCTCCTCCCCTTTTTTTTCCCCCCTTTTTCTCTCTCTTTTTCCCCTTTCCCCCTTCCCTTTCTTCTCTCTCTCCCTCCCCTTCCCCCCCCTTTTTTTCTCTCTCTCTCTTTTCCCCCTCCTCTCCCCCTCTCTCCCTCTCTTCCCCCCCCCCCCCTCCCTCCTCCCTCCCTCTCTCCCTTTTCTCTCTCCTCCTCTCTTCTCTTTTTCCCCTCTCTCCCCCCCCTTTTTCTTTTTCCCCTTTTCTTTTCTCCTCTCTTTTTTCTCTCTCTCTTTCTTTCTCTTCTCTTTCTTTTCTCCTCTTTTCTCTCTCTCTCTTCTCTCTCTCTCTCTTCTCTCTCCTCCTCTTTTCTCCCCCTCCTTTTCCCCTCTTTCCTCCCCTTTCTCTCTCTCTCCTCTCTCTTTTCCTTCTCTCTCTCTCTCTTTCTCTCTCACACACATCTGTGTATCACCAAATTTCAACCTTGTCTATAAGCGTGTTATGGATTTGTTTTTGTTAACAAAGAAGAAAAATAAGGGAAAAAAAAAAATTGCCAAAAGGGAGTTTACAAGAAAACTGCAGGAAATAAGTTTGACCTTTGCCCTCTTGCTTGTAGTTCATTTTCCACTCTGAGATTATTGTCCCTTTTAACATTCTTTGTTTCTTTCGTCCTGGTTTCAATTTTCTTTTTTTTTCCTATCTCTCTCTCTCGTTTTTTCCTTCTTCATCTTTGTTTTTTTTTCTTCTTCTTCTTCTTCTTTTTTTATTTGTCATCTTTATGTTATTTTTTTTCTTTCTTTCTCCACTCCCCTTCTCCTTATCATCATCATCGCTGTCATCATCCTTTTCTTCATATTCATCACAAGCACAATCAGCATCTTTTTTTCAAATCATTATTATCATATCTTCTTTTCCTATTCTTCCTCTTCTCATCATTACCCTCACCTTATACTTCGTCTACATTGTTAATCATATTATTATTATTCTTTACCATCATCTTCGTTAATCACCATATTCTTCCTCTTGATCATCATCATCTTTTCCTTCTTTTTCTAAACATTCCTTACAATAAGCATAATGATCCTAACTGAATGGGCGACTTTTGGTCATTTACCAATTCACAAATTAACAAACGCGATTACGATAAGACGTCTATTAAAACTATCCCCTTTTTTTTTAAATTCGAAATTCTTTTAAAAAAAAGAACTGTGACGAAATTATGCAGTCCATTCATAAACTCGTAATTGGTAAACACGATTAGTGTATTTTTGAGAAAAAGCAATTGAGAGACTATATTATATATGTTCGTATACCCACCAAGCATACTAAATTCTGTTTGAGAACCAAGTTTTCTTTCTTTACGTAAAACTAAATTTTCCATTTTTAGAATTTAATAAACCGGTCTTTCAATAAGTTTTTTTCAAATGAGGTTCACACTTCTTTTTGATACGGATCTCGAAGCAGCTGAGATAGAGCGAGCGAGGATGTGGGGAAGGGGGACAAAGCCGGGGGGAGGGGAAAGGTATATAGTAAAAATGTTTGGGAAATTACGCAGGGAAGGAAGGAGAGGTAAGGACAATAGAATGCACACACGCACGCGCGCGCATAAACCACTGTTTCTCTAGGAAATCTCTTCCTCTCTCTGTACTTGCCTGTTTCTCTTTATCTCTCTCTCTTTTTCCTTTCTAGTAAAGGGAATGGGGGGGGGTTAATATATACATGTTTGTATGTGTATACTCTCTCTCTCTCTCTCTCTCTTTCTCTCTCTCTCTCTCCCCCTATCTCTCTCTCTCTCTCTCTCTCTCTCTCTCTCTCTCTCTCTCTCTCTCCTCTCTCTCTCTCTCTCTCTCTCCTTCTCTCTCCTCTCTCTCTCTCTCCTCTCTCCTCTCTCTCTTTCCTCTCTCTCTCTCTCTCTCTCTCTCTTCTCTCTCTCTCTCCTCTCTCTCTCTCTCTCTCCTCCTCTCTCTCCCTCTCTCTCTCTCTCTCTCTCTCTCTCTCTTCTCTTTCTTTCTACTAAACACACACACACACACACACACACCAAACCACTGTTTCTCTAGGAAATCTCTTCCTCTCTCTGTACTTGCTGTTTCTCTTATCTCTCTCTCTTTTCCTTTCTAGTACGTGGTTTATATATACATTTGTATTTACTCTCTCTCTCTCTCCTCTCTTTCTCTCTCTCTCTCTCTCTCTCCTCTCTCTCTCCTTCTCTCTCTCTCTCTCTTTCTCTCTCCTCTCTCGCTCTTCTCTCTCTCTCTCTCTCTCTCTCCCTTGCTCTCTCTCTCTCTCTCTCTCTCCTCGCTCTCCTCGCTCTTCTCTCTCTCTCTCTCTCTTTCTCTCTCTCTCTTTCTTCTCTTTCTCTTCTCCTCTCTCTCACTCCCCACTCCCCACCACTACACTCCCACATTTCTATCTAATAAAACAACAACGCACAACAGACACACACACACTGTATAATTATTACATCTGATCTTCCCCAGTTCTGAAATAAGTATCATGGCAATAATGATCAGCTCTGAAGCAGATTAACAAATTTATATTATATCACAGGTCAGTGTTTCAAATAATTAAAGTCACTTTTAATCAAGGCGAAATAAAATCAATTCGCATGACATTATCGCAATCGTGGCTTTATTCATTGCCTCTTGGGACTGTTTCTTCATCATCTTCTTCTTCTTCTTCTTCTTCTATTTCTTCTTCTTATGTAAAATCCTAATGTATACAACTAACACACAGCCTCATGGGACTGTATTTAACATTATTTTTAAATTTGTTTGTACATGGCAATTCGTGTAATGCTGCGTGTTTAACTACATCTGCCCCGGAGAAAACGGATTCAAATGATAAATAGCAATAATGAAAATATTCGATGAATGAATTATGAATATGAGAAACGAATCACCGACTCTCAAGATTATGACATCTATTTAATAAATTAAAGAGTGGTTGTTTAAAGAATAACAACAGTTGCAACATCATCAACATCAAATAATTGGTAGATAATGATAAATGGTAAATAATACGATCCATTGCAACGAGCATAACATTTTTTGATCAAATGAGGAGAGAGAGAAGATTAGAAATAATAATATCGACAAACAAACGGAAAGAAAAAGTACAACGTGGAAAATAATAGAGAAAAATGGATAGAAGAAGAAAAAAGTAGTTAAGATGTGGGAAAAAGGGAAATAAAAGAAAATAACAGAATATTGGAGAAAAATAGAAAGCTAAAATAATAATAATAATAATAATAATAATAATAATAACAATAATAATAATAGTATAATAATAATAATAATAATAATAATAATAATAATAATAATAATAATAATAATAATAATAATAATGGAAGAAAAACCCACAATACAAAAACTAGATTTATTTTTGTATTGTGGGTTTTTCTTCCATTGTATCAGCACGGAAGAGTGCTTTGCTATTCAATGATAATAATAATAATAATAATAATAATAATAATAATAAACAATAATAATAATAATCATTATTATTATTATTATTATTATTATTACTATTATTATTATAGTAATAAAAGAATAATGATAAAAATAGAAAGCTAAAATAATAATAATAATAATACTAATAAAATAATAATAATAACAATAATAATAAAAACAGCAACAAATAAGCGATAAATCAATTAAGTAAAAGGAACCACACTGACTCACCGTAAAGAGCAAAGTTTTTATTGACTATTCTTGGAGAGAAATTGAAAATAGAAATAATAAGAACATTCACAACAGCAAATCAATGAGGAGACTAAGAGAAAAAATAAATATAATAACAACAAGAACAGATGATTAGTAAATAAATAAGAGGGATTATACTCTTGCTGGGGAGAACATTTACATACTAAAAACGAGCCTAAAGCATACACTCTATAAAAAAAATAAAAAATAATAATAATAATAAAAAAAAAAAAAAAAAAAAAAAACACAAAAGATATGTTAACGAATATATGTCAGTAAATGGCATCAGTAGCTACACAATGGGGAAAGAAGACCAACCATAGTCACTGTCCAGAGCAAAACATTCACTGACCAAACGAGCAAATTCATTTGACGAAGCCAGTGTCCGTTTCCAGCATGCGCCTGCAACAAACCACGCAATTATGCCACCGTTCAATTATTACGCCAGCCTGAACATGATGATAAAAGAGATAGTTTAATTTAATACATGTATGCCCGGCAAAAGAATTGGATAAGTTTTGTGTGTGTATGTGTGTTTGGTTGTTGAGTGCATTGTTGTGCGCTGGGCTGATCTTGCGTAGCTTAGGTGTGTGTGTGTGTGTGTGTGTGTGTGTGTGTGTGTGTGTGTGTGT
>NC_051427.1:2315426-2317926 GCF_015228065.2 Penaeus monodon
GTTTATTTGCTGTACAGGATAGGTTAGACCCATAA
Organism: Penaeus monodon; assembly: GCF_015228065.2. Taxonomy (NCBI): domain Eukaryota; kingdom Metazoa; phylum Arthropoda; class Malacostraca; order Decapoda; family Penaeidae; genus Penaeus; species Penaeus monodon. Next base: position 2,315,462 of record NC_051427.1, read on the forward strand.
TAAAAAAAAAATACTCAGTGATGATTCGAATAGGAATTTAATTCATGACACGGAAAAAAATCTCTGAATGTATAGGAGGAGGCAGACCTTAGCGTTTTCGGCTGCAGGCTCTCCAGGTTGTACTTAAGAGAGAGGAAGAGAGAGAGAGAGAGAGAGAGAGAGAGAGAGAGAGAGAGAGAGAGAGAGAGAGAGAGAGAGAAGAGGAAAGAGCGAGAGAGAGAGAGAGAGAGAGAGAGAGAGAGAGAGAGAGAGAGAGAGAGAGAGAGAGAGAGAGAGAGAGAGAGAGAGAGAGAGAGAGAGAGAGACGGAGAGAGAAAGAGGGAATAAGAGACAGAGAGAGAGAGAGTGAGAAGAGAGGTTGTACTCAACTCATCCACTATTGAAGAGCAACGGCTTCGACTACCAACGGGCAGCATAAAAGTTATTAATGTTTGTTTCAGTTCTCACTCTCATGTCGATTATGAATGTCATGATATCAACAAAACTGCAGGACCTCAGATACAAAAGGTGCTTTTCATTTCTAAATAATTTCTATAATACCAACAAGCATCTTAATTACAATTTTATCAGAGAGGAAGCTGGAAGAACGAAAATTATGAGCATACTTTTGCTAGGGTTGAATCTCAAGGCATACTCTCGGGCGTCCTCTTCTGTATTCATTCTCTCGTGGCAGAACATCTTAGTGTTAAAAGTACTAAATTTCCTGCATAAGCAAATAATGTAGAAGAGATGTTCCCTGTGTGGCATTCCAACCCATTATCACTTAATTTAACAGTTAGAGGATCTATATAGATAGAAAATAGCAATGGGCTTATAACTCTACCCTGTTTTACCCAGTTCATTAACAATGATAATGATAAGTTACAATAATAATAATGATAACAATAATAATAATAATAATAATAAGAATAAAAATAATAAAAATAATAACAACTGTGAGGTCTCCGACCTCCCCCCCCCTTTTCATCTCACCCTTGTTTCTCTTAGTCTCCCTTACCTCCCTATTGCTTTAGTCTCCCCCTCCCCCTTTACCTTCTTCTCCAACCTTTTCCCCTCCTCTCTCTCCCTCTTTCTCTTCACGTATCATCCTGACTCCTGTGCCCTATTTACTCTACTCGCTATCCTTCGTCTCTCCTAAATACTCTAGTTCTCTTGCTCTTACTTCTTCGCTCATCTCTTTCGTTCCCTTTCCTTTAATTCCCCCTTTCCCTTCCTAATCTTGCGTCCCTCCTTACTTTCTACCATGTTAATCTCGCTTTCTCCTCTTCCCCGTTCCTTCGTTATGCTATTTTATCCTTTTCTCTCGTTTTCACTCATTCACTCCTTTCGTTAATTTTTCTCTCTTCTCTTCTATTTCGCGATTAACGTTCTTCTGTCTCCTTCTCTTCTCCCATATTAATCTCCTCGATTTCTACTTTTTCTATTCCGCCGTTGACCTTACTCATTTCTTTCATTTCCATCTCTCGGCTCTCTTTAATTTCTCTCTTTTTCGTCCTTTTCCTTAAGCTTTCGTCCTCACACCTACCCCTATCCTCTACCCTAATACACTGGCTGTCCCCTCGACACCCTTGACACCTGAATCCCGAATCCTGAATCCCGAATCCCGAACCGAACTTGGGTAATCCAGCGGGCGGGGCTCAAGCACGCTGGAGATGATTCCCGCCCACACAACCTACACAGTTACACTGTCGCTGCCAAACAATGTTTTGTATTTGTTGAATTTTTATCGCTCCTTATTCATTTTAGTTTTCTTTTAATGGTAGATGGGGACCCAGATGTATTTTTCACCCTTTTTTCGTTTTTCTTTTACGTAATGGATTGAAATTTTTAATATTTTATTTTTTATACCGAACCGCTCCCCTTATTTTAAAATCTTCATTTTACGTTATTAAAAGGTTTTATATTAAAAGGAATTGAACCTTAAATCTTATTAATAATGATTTTTATCATTAATCTCCTATCTGTTTTATAACTTTGAATGTTTTTGCTTTTATATTTACACCTGCCACGTCACACTTTAATTATTTATCATATAAAGCATCGAAGGCTCACAGAGGACACGGGGATCTCCTAGTTATTATTGACAGATTTTACTTTGTTTTGTTTGTTGTTTTACAAGTTAAGTGTACAGTTTCATTGATTTCCTTTATTGTGTTTTTACCGTTCTGTTTTACTATTTTATTGTAAGCTTTAATCTTTCTTCTACTTCTATTTATTAGTTGAGAAATTGTTAAGAAGTTTAATGTTCGCTCATTGTATGAAAAAAAATCTAAATAACTGTTACCACGATGACGTGCCAAGGTGTATATAAACCCGGGGAAATAAACCCGTGAGGGAGTTGTCTCTGGACTCGGTGTTTGTGTGTACCCCTGGATTACCCTATACTGTGGCGTCGCTGGAGCAGCAAGGACAAGGTTGTGTTTGAGCCATCTTTTACATGCCAGTTAGGATTTTGCTGGACGTGG
>NC_051427.1:2322926-2327926 GCF_015228065.2 Penaeus monodon
TTATTATTATTATTATTATTATTATTATTATTATTATTATTATTATTATTATTATTATTTTATTATTATTATTGTTATTATTATTATTGTTATTATCATTATTATTATTATTATTATTGTTATTATTATTATTATCATTATTATTATTGATATAATTAATATTCTTCTTAATATTAATAAGAATAACCCTTGTAAGAAATGGAATAAGTATTTTGAATTGAATCTTGAATTGAATATTATCATTGATAGTGTCTTTATCGCAATTATTATCATTATCATTATCTGAGTGTTTTTTTATTAGTTTCATTAGAATAAATTACTTAAGAGAAGGACTGTCACTTTGATTTTTTTTCTTCTTCTTCTTTTTTTTTTTTTTTTTTACAAATCCGAATTGGTCTCCAGCAAGAATATCATTTTCCTCAATCTAATGCCCGATATAATCCTGATTAAATTTCGTAGAACAGATGAAAGACCGTAGCTTCTTATCCTCCTCTCATTTTCTTCGCCAGGTTTGATAATGACATCATCCTCACTAGTTTGATTCGAATTGTACCAATCTCAAGAGAAAAATTCACTGATTATTGCAGGTACTATTACCAGCAACGTTGAATTTATTACAGCAATATATCTATCTATCTATCTATCTATCTATCTATCTATCTATCTATCTATATATATATATATATATATATATATATATATATATATATATATATATATATATATATATATATATATAATAAATCTTTAAGCCTCCCCAAATTCTTCTGTTTCTTTGCCTCTTTCCAAGTGTGAATTTCCACGGTGAAAGGAACCACAGAAGCAGATGAGGAAGCGTCTTGTTCGATAGATATGCCGCCTTGTTTTATTATGCAGGTGCGAAAGCAGCTTGTTTTATGTTTTTATTTATTCATTTTATTATTATTATTATTATTATTATTATTATTATTATTATTATTATTATTGTTGCTGTTGTTGTTGTTGTTGTTTTATTATTATCATTTTTTCTTTCCTTTTGATTATTATTATTATTTATTATTTTTATTTTTGTTTATTTTTTATCTATTTATTTTTTTACGGTTAAATTGTTCGTTGATCCTTTTCTTGGAATTGCTGAATCGACCTGTTATTGGATTGTTATATTTATTTTCTATTTATCTGGTTTTCTTTTAGCTAGTAACACTAGATTAATGACTATCTTTCTTTATGAACGATATTCACCATAGCATGTAATGTGTTTCATTACAACCCACAGTTTTCTAGTTGATTTGGCTTTTACCGTTATTATTTCAGCTGCAAAAGACATTTCTATCACTTCTGTGTCTGTGTTTGTTTGTATACGTATGTGTGTGTTCGTATGTATGTGTGTATGTGAATGAAAGTGTCTTCGATTTTGTAAACGTATGTTTGTGTGTGTATTCATGTATGTGTATATGTATGTGTTCATCTAAATGTGTCTGACTGCATACCTTTTGATACCTTGCTACCTCTGACCCTCCCTCTGCCCCCCCCCCCCCCCCAATGCTGGAATGACTTATGGCTTCACAACCTTATTACTGTTTCCGAGATGTCAAACTAAGCTTGATATATTTTCTACAGGAGGAAGCTTGATTCATTTGGGAGGTTATATTTATTGCTAAGGATAGAAGCTGTTTTCTTTTTTGTATAAAATGGTGTGTTTTTCGTTTTTTCTCTCTCTCTCCCCTCTCTCTCTCTCTCTCTCTCTCTCTCTCTCTCTCTCTCTCTCTCTCTCTCTCTCTCTCTCTCTCTCTCTCTCTCTCTCTCTCTCCTCTCTCTCATCTCTCTCTCTCTCTCTCTCTCTCTTCCCTCTCTCTCTTTCTCTCTCTCTCTCTCTCTCTCTTCTCTCTCTTCTCTCTCTCTCTCTCTCTCCTCTCTCCTCTCTCTTTCTCTCTCTCTCCTCTCCCTCTCTCCTCCCCCTCTCCTCTCTCTCTCCCTCTCTCTTGCTTCTCATCCCTCTTCCTCCCCCTCTCTTCTCTCTCTCTTTTCTCCTCTCTCCTCTCTCCTCTCTCTTCTCTCTCTCTCTTTTCCCCATCTTCTCTCTCTCTCATCTCTCTCTCTCTGTCTTCTGTTCTCTTCTTCGTCTATCTCTGAACTTTCATTTCGTTCTCTCTCTATCTGCACCACTTCTTCATCTTTATTTTCTCTGTATCGTGAACTTATTATCAGCACTTTTCTCGCTTCTTTCTCTCTCATTTCCACTTCATTATCTACTTATCTCTCATCTTAGTTCTTTCTTTCGTTCTTTTTTTATCTCTTTATCTGACGTCTTCTATTTTCAATCTCTCTCTTATTTCACTTATCTTTTTGTCATCCTATGTGTTCATTTCTTCGTGTTATTCGATTATTTTTTCGTTAGTATCTGAAATAGTAATCTAAACTATTTCAACTTAAGTGAACTAGAAAACTCAGATGAAAATGTTTATTTTACAAACTTTTATCGTAAACTATTTATCGAGCAGTGTAGTTTTTTTCTCATGTCTTTTCTTTTCCTCGTTGTTTCAAAAAAAATCATCCACTCAACATCAAACTTTATTGCATCTATTCTCTTTTTCTTCTCTCTCACCCCCCTCCTCTCTCTCTCTCTCTCTCTTTCTCTTTCTTCTCTCTCTCTCTTTCTCTTTTTCTTTCTCTCTCTCTCTCTCTCTCTCTCTCCTTTTCCTCCCCTCTCCCCCTCTCTCTTTCTGTCTATTTTTCTTTCTCTCTCATCCCATCCCCTCCATCTCTCTCTCTCTCTTTTTCTCTTCCTTGGGAACACTGAAGGAAGGAGAGAAGCCGGAAGAGGCAGTTTCCTCTTCCTATTGGAAACCTATATTCCTAATTTCGCTCAAAGAGGAATCACGCACACACACGGGCACAGACACATATAGACATACACACACATGCGCGCGCAGACACACACACACACACACACACACACACACACACACACACACACACACACACACACACAGACACACACATACAGACACACACATTTATATGTATGAACAGCGTTTACAGTTACAGTTTACTGATTTTATTCTTTAATAAAAGAAAAATTACGGCATTACCGATGGTACTTTATGACAAAAACTTCTGTGAGAGTAATTTTCTTTCCTAAAGAATCATTTTAATTTCCTCTGGAAGAAACAAAATCGTTTAGAAAAATCCGCGGAATTTCTGCTTTTGCGGATAGGAAACTACAAACAAAAGTTGTACAAAGAGAAGCTCTATATGTGATGCTATAACATTTGGTAGCTATTATTTTGCATAAACAATTCCACTCAATTTCCAAACAAATGAGCAAGCAGCTTTTCTTTCTCTGTCTCTGTCTTTCTTTCACTTCCCCATTCTTTTCCTAACCTGGGATTGTGTTCTCTCTCTCTCTCTCTCTCTCTCTCTCTCTCTCTCTCTCTCTCTCTCTCTCTCTCTCTCTCTCTCTCTCTCTCTTTTGCGATGCTCTCTCGCATTTGTTGTCTTAATGATGGAGAATTTTAACAACTGCAACTTGAGCATTGTTCTCGTAGTGGGTGATCGTTTCCTGAACACCTTATCGATAATTATCACTAACCCTTTCATAATAAACCATGATAGGAAATCCATAATTGTATAAATTCCATATATCATATATATTCCACCAGTAAAATACCTGCTAGCAAAACAGTGTGAAGTAAAACGACAGATAATTCAAATAATTGTAATAGTCTTAATAGAGGGCGGGGTCAGGGAGGTGGAGTGGGCGGGGTCCGGGGGGTGGAGTGGGCGGGATCAGGGAGGTGGAGTGGGCGTGGTCCGGGGGGTGGAGTGGGCGGGGTCCGGGGGGTGGAGTGGGCGGGGTCAAGGGATGGAGTGGGCGTGGTCACGGGAATAGGAGGCAGCGAACGGGAACCAGGCATTAACACGAACCGAAATCCAGGGAAATCTTTCTTGTGTAAATTTAGCTTAAATTAAATCCGAGTGAGGAAAAAACGGAAGAGAGAAAGAGGATTAAAGTAACTGATTAGATTTAAAAATATTTGTGTGTGTACGCAAAGACACACACACACGAACAAACACACATACACACGTACGCACACATATATATATATTGGAAAACTATACAGGGGCAAGGTGCCTAAAAATGTTAGATATAAATGCCGCATTTCAATGTCGTGTTTCTCTCTCTCTCTCTCTCTCTCTATCTATCTATCTATCTACCAATCTATCTATCTACCTATCTCTCTCTCTCTCTCTCTCTCTCTCTCTCTCTCTCTCTCTCTCTCTCTCTCTCTCTCTCTCTCTCTCTCTCTCTCTCTCTCTCTCTCTCTCTCTTCTCTCTCTCTCTCTCTCTCTCTCTCTCTCTCTCTCTCTCTCTCTCTCTCTCTCTCTCTCTCTCCTTCTCTCTCTCTCTCTCTCTACATCTCTCTCTCTCTCTCTCTCTCGTTATGAGGCAACAGCTGATCGTGTTCCCAAAAGCGAATCGATTTAATTTTCTTTTGGATGAAGCGCTTTCTTGACACACGAAACCGTTACGTCATTTGCGAAGGAAGGAAGGGATGATTCGTGCTGTTGCTGACGTCATTTTTCTTCCTCCCTTTTTATCTGATCGTTTGTCCGTCTCTGTCTGTCTGTCTCTCTCTTCTCTCTCTCTCTACTCTCTCTCTCATCTCTCTCTCTCTCTCTCCACTCTCGGTTCCCTCTCATCTTAATCTCTCTCTCTGATGCTCTCTCTCTCTCCCGACTCTTACTCTTTCGGGTATCTCTTCTCTATCATTATTCTATCCTATCTATCTTTATCTATCCATATATGTCATAGTCCCTCTGTCTCTGTCTGTCTCTTCTCTCTCTCTCTCTCTCTCTCTCTCTCTCTCTCTCTCTCTCTCTCTCTCTCTCTCTCTCTCTCTCACTCTCTCTCTCTCTCTATCTATCTATCTATCTATCTATCTATCTATCTTTGTGTGTTTCTCCTTCTCTTTTCTCTCCTTTAATTCCTCCCTCTTCTTCGCTCCCTCCGAATTTTC
>NC_051427.1:2367926-2370426 GCF_015228065.2 Penaeus monodon
TATGTCTATCAAAGGAACATGATAAAACCGCACTACAGAAATGATATAACAAATTATCATCATCATCATTGGGGGGTTAACGCCGGTGGGGGCGCATAGGTGCATCCACCCTTCGCTTCCACCTACGAGGGTCCCTCATGGAGAGCCGCCAGGCAGGGGCCGGCTCATTTCTAGCTCTTAACGACAGGTTTGATCGATCTGCCAAAGCCACGACTTCCTAGGTCGTCCTACAGGCCTCTTCCACTCGAACAGAAACAACCTGGTGGGCAGGATCACCCTGTGGGAAACGAGCCAGGTGGCCGTATAGCATGAGTTGGCGATCACGGATTGTGCAGGTAATAGGTTCTGTGCCAGTCTCACAGTTCAACCTTTGGTTAGACACATGGTCCCACCAATTGTACCCCATGATTTGGCACAAGGACAGGGCTTGAAGACACGTAGCTTGGTCCCTCTGCACAGGTACCGGCATCTCCAAATACTCTTGTCGAGAGATTTCATGACCCCTGCTGCCAGGCCAATCCGTCTACTGACTTCCTGGTCTGACAGCCAAGAGGCATGAACTGCACTACCGAGGTATATAAATCTCTCTGCGACCTCGATGTTCTCACCGCAAGCATGTACGACTGAACAGGACCTCCTAGCAGGTCCACAAAATCTTGGATCTTGGTCTTGGTCCAGGTGACCTCTAGCCCAAGGGGCTTCGCTTCGCTTCGCATCAAGAGCCGCCACTAGGATTTCCAGAGACTCAGAAGAATAGCAACATCATCAGCAGAGTCAAGGTCTGTAACCTTAATATTGCCCAGAGTTACACCACAGTGACCTTGGACAGTGGCTCTACCCAGTATCCAATTCCTTGCCTCACTCCTGAACTAACAGGGAAGAAGCTTGACAGGCCCCTACCACACTCTACAGTACTTTCAGTACCAGTATATAGGCTTGCTATTAATCCAATAATCCTAGTTAGAATTTCTCTCAGTCTCAAGATCTCCCAGAGTGATTCGCGATGCACTGTATCAAATGCCTTCTTCAGGTTGATGTAGGCTGCATGCAGCCCACACCCGAACTCACCTCGGCGCTCTTTCAGTGACTCGAAGCGCCAGGATGCGGTCTATTGTGGACTTAGCAGGGGTGAATCCAGATTGCGCCGGCCTCTGGTGACTCAGCAGGTGGTCTCTGATACGTCTCAGAAGAATGTGAGTGAGAACCTTGCCCGGTTAACTGAGCACTGTAATGCCTCAGTGATTGCTGCAGCCCCACTAATCCGCTTTCCTATTCCAGAGAGGGATGACCACACCCCTAAACATGTCAGGGAGAATGGTACCATCTGCCAGATGGCAGACAGGACAGCATACAAGCCCCTTGCCATAGGTTCTCCACCAGCCTCTAACAGCTCAGTAGGGATGCTGCAGACACCCGCTGCTTTACTTCGCTTCAGCTTGGAGATTGCCCTCCTGACTTCACTCAGGAAGGGTGGATGCTCGCTGATGGGTGGGTCTGGCAAAGGGATCTCGACACTACCCGCATCCATGTTAATTGTTGGTGGATGAACTGGTACAACTGCTCAAAACACTCAGCCCAATGAACCCACACCCTTATCAGGATCTGAGATTATCTGGCCACTTGCTGAGCGGACTCGTCTGTGAGGAGGGCTTTGAGTTTCTCAGGGCTTGGTAGGCATAGCGAAGGTCATTTAGTAGGGAATGGCTTTCGACCTCCTCTGCAGGATTCCTAATAAATTGTTCCTTGTCCCTTTCTTAGCAGGGACCTAATCCTGCGCACCAGGGAGCGACGCAAGTCATGATCCCCTGATAGTTGAGCCGCACGACAAGCATATGTGGCTTCCAGTGTCTGTTGTGAGATGATATTCTGTCTTGGTCTTGGCATTCACCAACCAATTCTCGGGCTGCATTGAGCATTTCATGCTTGAAAGTGTCCCACAGAAGAACAGAGTCCGTCAGGCCCCCGAGAGCTGCAAAGCGTCCAGAGATAACCTCAGCAAACCCCCGGGCACATTCCCCCTTCTTCAACCTGTTCACATGATACACCCTAGGGTGTTCATGGAACGACAGGGTGTTCTGAAGTGGACCCAGAGAGTAGCCACAACTAATCTATAATCAGTGCCATAGAACTCAACACTCCGATACACCCTGCAGTTCCGGAGAATCCTCCATCGAGTGCTAACGAGGATGTGGTCGATCTCCTTGGTCACGTTACCCATATCACTGTACCAAGTCCAACAATGCAGGTCAGACCACTAATACCAAGTGCTACAAATCCTCAAGTTCTGGGACCTAGCAAAGTCCCGGAAAAGAAGGCTATTCTCATTGCCAGCATCAGTTCCTGAGCCATGGACATCAACAGACATTTCATAGCCAGCTCGGTTGCAGCCACTCAGAGCAATACGAATATCTCGCCGAGTTTGGCATAAAACATCTCTTTCACATCAAGTTCATAAACGTACACAGCAATAAGAGACATTAAGCCAAATGTAAGATTCAGT
>NC_051427.1:2402926-2405426 GCF_015228065.2 Penaeus monodon
ATTATACCGCAAAGAGAATGCTAGGCTTACCATACGTCCAATATTATCCGGGCAGTTCCGATATTTAGTCCTTGTCCTGTTGCCAAGGTTGTCGCCAGGAAAAGGACTACCGATTTATCCAATATATGCAAATACGTGCGCGTGCACACACACATCGCGCGCATGTGAATGTGTGTGTGCATTCGTGCACACACACATATCGCCTGGTTACGCAATCGAGCACATATGCGGATTTCAATATAATGGGTAAATGAAACTTAGATACCGTAGTGGACATCTATCGCAGATACAATAGTGGACTCAGAACCACCAACAATCAACTACTCCCCTGGAGAAAGAGCATGGGTTAGTCACCCCAGCATTAGGACCCAGCCAACTTCAGGATGCCAAGTTGAAAAAAAAAACGGCGTAAACAGGGCCTCACAAGGTTGTTCTGTAGGATCCGCGCCCGGTAGCTGCTTTCAACTGCAGACCAACCAGCAAACTTAAAGATCATATCAGCTAAAAGGTTTGGATCTTAACTATCCTAGATCAGAACATGGAACATTCAAAGTTTATACCAAACCGGAAAACTGGACAATATTCACCCGGTGCTTAGGTTTGTGCAAAGTCAGATGGCCCAATGATGACGACTTTACGAAAGACCAGAAAAGGATTATCTTTTCAGGAGGTCAAGAACATAAAAATGGAGTAGCTCTGGTCCTAAACAAAACCTATTCAAAACCCGTTGTGTTGTTCTGGCTCAAAAAACGACCGCATTCTTCTAGCCAAAATCAAAGCTATACCTGTAAATGTAAGCATCCTAGTAGCATATGCTCCCACTACGGATGCTGAAAACAAATCGACAGCTTTTACAACTTTCTCGATTAATTATTCTCATTACGTAAATCAAATTAAATTACGATTGTCATGGGTGACTTAATGCTAAAGATGGCTCAGAAAGAGATGGGAAGACTGTTAGATCGCACGGTCTGGGGAAATAGGATGAATATGGAAACAGACTTATAGGAGAAAAATCTGGTCATAATAAATACCTGGTATAAGGCACACCCCAGAACACAATACTCGTATACATGGATTATTCCTGGTGATAGAGCCAGAAACCAAATCGATTATGTTATGACCAGTTTAAGATACCGGAAGGCAATCAAAAACTCCCGAGCATATCCGGTTGCAGACGCAAATTCAGACCATAATCCAGTGATACAGAAATATAGATTATCCCTCAAAAAGTTGAAGCGAAGATTGCCCCCAATTTTGAATTCGGGAAATTACATACCAATCAAGAGGTGCGATTTTTTTTTTTTTTTTTTTTAGGGGGGTCTACCAGAGGCTTTTAACAATAACAACGTTTTGGTGCCTTCATTAAGAACATCCAAGCAGCAGCTGTTAAGAAAATTCCAACAACAGAAAAAGAAAACCTCATCAAAAAAAAAAAAAAAAGTGCAATATGAACAATCACGAATGCAAGATAACCAAGAAAAGCGGCTGCAGGAGAAATATTATGAAGTAAAGAATCTCGTAACCCCAAAGAGATGCTCTAAAGGATGAGACAGACCATTGGTCGGCGATCCTTTTCCTCCTCAAATTGCACCAAAGCAGCAGACGGCCGCATTCTCCACGAGACCGAGGATGTCAGTGCTCGTTGGGAAGAGTATATTCGAGAACTCTTTAACGATGAGCAAGAGCCGAAAGACCTAGTCCTTCAAGCTGTCACATCTTAATCCACTAATTCTAAAATGGGAAGTGTGATCCCTACAGTAAATGAGATATGGAAAAGCTGCAGGTCCTGATGGCATTTACATGGAAATACTCAGGCCTTAAGAGAAAAGGGTATTGATCTCATCTGGAACTTCCTAAATGATATCTATGAAACCTAAAAAAAAAGAAGAAGAAAGTATTCATTGCCCAGGTCCCAGGAACACTTGAGTGCTACCAACATCGCACGTATTCTTAAACCTCTACTGAAAATCATCCTTCAAAGGATCAGAAGACAACTCCTACCCGAAATGCCAAAGACCCAGTTTGGGTTTATTAAGGATGAAGGTACGAGGAAAGTCATCTTTGTCATGAGAATGCTTGGCGAGAGCCATCCAACACCGGCAAAACCTTGGCCCAAGCGGTAAAACTGAAGGCAGCAACCTCGAGGTTGGCCGAGAATAACATTCCTCGACAATTTCCATATACAGACACTTCATGATGATGTGAAACATGGCGCCAAGCAGTTCGTCAAACACCGCATCGGTGGAAGCAGAGAAAGAAGATTCATATCTATATGTGTGTGTGTGTATATGTATATATATATATATATATATATATATATATATATATATCGAAAGATAACACAGTACTCAACGTCAGACCCAACTTCTAAGGGCGTTCCTTAAAGCATTCCCAAACTCATATATACATATGTGTGTGCGGGTGTGTGTGTGTGTGTGTGTGTGTGTGTGTGAATATAAATATAGAAATTAAATATATACATACATTACATATATAT
>NC_051427.1:2412926-2415076 GCF_015228065.2 Penaeus monodon
AATAATGAAATAACTATCACTGGAATTGCAATCCACACTGTAATTATAGTTACAATATAACTATTATTACTGTTATTCACTCATACCGTTAGTACATGTGTCATACATTTATTTATATTTTTTTTAATTATTTTATTTTTTTTTTATTTTTTTTTTTTTACAGGAGTCATTATCATCCATCTCAGTCATCATCATTCTTCATTGTTACTTATCCTATGTATACGTTTCCCAATTTTGGATAAAAAAGAGAAAGCTATATACACCGTGTATTAGCTACAATGACATGATAAAAATAATTCATAACTAATTAGAATATACTATGATTCTGAATATGGAACGATAAGAAAAGTAGCTTCATGAAATAACTTACTATTTCAACCTAATCAATCAAACTATCCAAGATAGAACTATTGTAATCTGTCCGTATGAACAGTAAAGATGTGTGTGTGTATACATACATATATATGTGTGTGTGTATATATATATATATATATATATATATATATATAGAGAGAGAGAGAGAGAGAGAGAGAGAGAGAGAGAGAGAGAGAGAGAAGAGAAGAGAGAGACAGACAGACAGACAGACAGACAGACACAGACAAAACAGACAGACAGACAGACAGAGAGATAAAGACAGAGAGAGAGATTCCTATACATATACAGAGATAGACGGAACATATAGAAACATATATTGAGAGATCGAAAGAGACAGCGAAAAAGAGAGAAACAGAACTACTGTTATCATTTAAACTAACATCACTAATGACGATAATGATCTATATAATTAAGAGTGAGCAAAATAATGAAGTAATTAACGATGAGTCTAACATAATGACCTTAATATCATTATGCTTATTAAATTGCTATTGGTATTAAAATGTAATTCACCATCATAACTAGAAATACAAAAGTAATTATACTGCAAAAGCATCTACCTTTCAGACCTAATAAAATGAAAGCCTTGTGTAATATCGGCTCGGGGAAAAATAAAAATATTTTGCTTTCATAATTGCATTATTTGAGACAAAGAGGGAGAGGACTGTTGGATAGGTTGGAGGGATAAAGGAAAGCAGGAGAGAGAGAGAGAGAGAGAGAGAGAGAGAGAGAGAGAGAGAGAGAGAGAGAGGAAGAGAGAGAGAGAGAGAGAGAGAGAGAGAGAGAGGGTGGGGGGAGAGAGAGAGAGATAGATAGATAGATAGTAGAGAGAGAGAGAGAGAGAAGAAAAAAAAGTACAGAGGTTCAGAGAAAGATAGATATAATGACAGAGAGAGAGATAAGAGAGAGCGAAGGAAAGAGACGTACATAGAAAGACACATAATAACAGATCGATACGTGGATAGACAGAGATAAAGTGAAAGTGAGAGGGAGACAAAGTTGGACATGCATGAACAAAAGGTTTTACTTTAATATAATAATCTTTTTAATCCACTCCTTCTGATGTTAACTACATCACTCTTTGCTGCATTCTAACAAGCGTAGGATTGTGTTTGATTGTTATTTTTTAAATAGACAAAATCCTGCTTTATTCGTTGAAATATTCACCAATTATATCTCTTCAATTTTCTTTCCTATCTCTCTTCTTTCCTTTTCCATTTATGGGGTTTTGTGATTGTTTGTATTAATTTATATATTCATTTTCATTGATTCATGTTTATTTTTGCTTTTTTATTATTTATGTTACGATTATCATAATCATTATTTAGTTTCTCTTTCGAGACTTTGCAGCAGTGGTGTTGTGGATATCATTTTTTTTATTAATCCAGGTATGCTTTTTTATTGCCTTATTTGTGTTGCATTCCCGTGGGATTAGTCACTGAATAAAAAAAAAGAGATTACAAAGAAGAAAAAAACCTAAGAGGGAGACGCGTTAAATATTTGGTATTTTTAATATATTCCTGAAAACGTAATCTTTTCATCTCGTTTCTTTCTCTTCCCCTCTTCCCTCTCCTTTATCCTTGGTCTCTCCTTTTATCATCCCCTACTACCCTCCTCCCTTCCCTACCTCTGATTGTTTCCCTCGTCCTGTTTCCTCTCCCCTACCTCCTATTACCCCCTACCCCTCTAGTCCACCCCCCTCTTCCAGTATATACCCTCTTCCCCTTCCCCTTCTCCCTTCCCCTTCCTCCCTTCTCCCCTTCCTCTTCCCCTTC
>NC_051427.1:2427676-2430176 GCF_015228065.2 Penaeus monodon
AACTACAACAACAACAACGACAACAATAATAATAACAATAATGATCGAAAAAGAAACAGTAATAATTTTAATGATAATGATAAGACTTTGTGCTTATATTCATTTCAATTCCCACTTGCATTTAAAACTCCCTCAGCATAAAATCAGAGTAATTTGAAATTCACTGAGAAACAGAGGAGAGTCGGTGGTTGGGCAGTGTATTTGAATTTATAAAATGACTGAAAAAAAAATATAATGATAAAAAGGAGTAAGATATAAAAATAAAAAAGAGATATTAAAAAAAGAAAACTAATAAGTAAGAAATTTTAATTCAAAAATTAACAACGAAAAAAAAAAAAACAGCAACGTATGCACACGATATAGGGAAGTACGTATGAGTTGATGTAATACTGTATAATGTCATAGGAATTAGATTTGCCACTTTTGTGAATACCCATTTCATGAATATGCTAAGACAGCAATTAACGTAAACCGGCGTCATTAGCGTCTTGAATATATAACTCGGAACTTAAATGCAAGGGGATAGCATTGACTTCCTCGAATGTGTAGCCTTGTGTCTAAACATAAATATTCAGTTCATTTATCACCTTCGCAATTTACAAATTCACACGAATATTTTACATTGTAATTTTAATATTCATAGATTTCCATTGCCGAATGTAAAATAGAAATTTCAGAATATATATTTCTTGATCATAAATATTAATCTGTTTTACCATCTTCTCAACCGAGAAATATACTGTATTATAAGTGTTCACAGAATTCCATTACTAAATGTCATAGAGGAAATTCAGAATGTCGTTTCAATTTTTCCCTGTGTTTGTGTTTTTCTCCTTGTGCAGTGTATCGACACAGTGTATCCGGAATAGATACAGTGCTGCAAGTGAGGGCTGCATCCTGTAGCCTAAAGCACTTGTATCTTACTCGTCCATTTTCCCGAAGGAAAGTCAATATATGCGGAATGATAACTCTTGCAGTTTTCTACGCTTTTCAATGATAGCCCATAGATTTAAAGCAAAGTAATTTTGCCTTCACAGAAAGCAGAACACAGGAAGAGTTAATTTGATCGTACATATGCTTGTAGTAAATCCTTATATGACAAACAATCACTGAATTTAATTGCATATCTGTCCGTAGCTGTTAATCCCTCATATATCTTTTGTGCACATCTACCCTTGTGTCGTTATACTTATTCAGTTGGCTTAATAGCCTCTCTATTTATTTTACTCTTGAATATTTAAGGTGTGCGTCAATACCAGCTTCAGTGTATATCAGATGTCAACGTTATAAAGTTTTCTTAGAAGGATCTTTGTGAATCAGGAAACGACGTGTTATTACGTATAATTAATAAACTCCTTTTACATTAAATTGCTTTAGCTTGTATGAATAGATGAAGGAAACCTTCTTTTTTATAATGTATATCCCCTTCTTGCTGTTTAACCCCCCCTCTCTTTCTCTATCTATCTGTTTATCTATCTATCAATCTATCATCTATAAATCTTTCTGGCTCTCTCTTTTACGTTATTGTGTTAGTGTGTTTTGTTCCATGCATATGGCTGTGTGTGTGTGTGTGTGTGTGTGTGTGTGTGTGTGTGTGTGTGTGTGTGTGTGTGTGTGTGTGTGTGTGTGTGTTTTAAGTGTACGTGTGTGTAGGTCTCTCTATGCGTATGAATTAAACTGGTAAAAACATGATCAGAATTAAACAACTACAGAAGCATCTACCATATCTCTATTTGTTTTTCTTTGATCATAAAGCAAAGATAGATATAGAAAAAATGTGGGAATGAAGGTAAGTTTCTGGAATGTACAAATTGCTTTAACTGATGTCTGCAGAGGCAATTAAATCGTGAGGGGTTGATTATTGCTTCTGAATGTCATGTACGATTCAACTGATTGGCTGAATAAGGACAGAAATGAGTTATTATCGCGTCAGTAATTAAGCCTTGTGGGGCGTAGCCGTTACTGTTTAAAAGCAAGATAATATATCAAAAGAAAGAGAGAGAAGGAACAGTTAAACAGACAACTAACAAAAACATATAAAAAATTGATAATATGGGAACGAGAAGCAATACGCATAATAGGGGAACGAGAAGCAATACACATATCCTTATCAGCTGAATACAAACTTATGCGTCCAAATGTACATTACGACAACTATAACCAAGTATAGCGTGGTTAATTACCTTTAAATCATAAATGTTTTTTTTTTCTGCTATAACGTAAACAATATGTAGTTCTCATAGAAAAGGATATCCCAATTGTGAGCCTTGACTGGGTATTGAAATCATTTTTAAGAAATAACTCTACGGTCCTGCCAAGCCATGTTTCACTATCTCCGAGAGTCATATAATGCTACCATCCAGGGTATGTAGCACAATATGCGAAGAATTATTAAATAATTTAATTTTATGTAAATTGAGATGAAATGATGTTCTAAGATTCTGATGTAATATTCTGGCGTTTTCACACGAAATAGTATTTTAATTATTACAATAACAGT
>NC_051427.1:2445176-2447676 GCF_015228065.2 Penaeus monodon
CCAAGAAGACGAAGGAGAAGAAAAAGAAAAAGAAGGAAAAGTAAAAAGAAGAAGAGAAAAAAAAAGAAGAGAAAGAACGCAGGAGACATTAGAAATTAATTTTCATGAACATAGCTGAAAAAGTTTCCCCTCTCGCCTTTCCGACCGATTCGAGTCCGGGACAAACAGGCGATCCGATGTATAGATCATCGTTTAATGCGGGGGGGGGGGGGGTTCTACCATGACTCGTTTTTGTTTTCGTTTTGTTTTTTGTCTTTTTTGCTTTTTTTTCTCCCTTTTGTTGACGCTTCGTGTAATTCTTTCTGTTGACGTTGATATTCGTTTTGGCTGGAGATGGGGTCAAGGGGGGGGGGGAGATGAGAGGTTAGGGTTGGTGGGGTAGATGGGGGGGGTGGGAAAGGGGAAGGCCAGGGTAGGTGGGTAAGGGCAGGGGTTGAGGTAGGGGTAGGGGTGGGGTGAGGAGTGGGTTGATTGGGGAGGAGTGGGAAGAGGGGAGGGGGGGGAAAAAGGGGGGGAGGGAGGTGGGGTTAGGGATGGGGTGGGTTGGGGGTGGGCGGTGTTCGGTCTGATAGATAATTTTTGGTGTTGTTTAAAGTTTTTTGTGGTATGTCTGTTTGTTTGGCTGGTTATGGTGATTGGGTTTAAATGTATATGAGTGTTTTTAGATGGGTGCACAATAAAGAAAAAAATCTTATGCTTAGCAAAGGGTTTCCGAGAAAAAGGAATATTGAAAAAAAGAGAAAAAAAATTAGAATTAAAAAGGGGAAAAAAAAAAAGACACAATAGAGAAAAAAGAAGAAATTAAGAGAAAAAATAAAACTCCCAAATTACCAAATGACAAAGGTAAAATCCCCCAATGGTTTAAAAAAGTAGATTATAAAAAATTTTGAAAAAAAATCTAACCACGATAACAAACCACTCCCATCAACTTTCCTTTTTTTATTTTTGTTTTACCCCGTGTAACTCCTCCACTATTAGGAATGATAATAAATGTAACAGGAATAAGATATTAAATTAAAAAAAAAATAAATAAAAAAAGAAAGAAGAAAAAGTTAAGACGTGGTTACGTATAAATTTTTTCATTCTGATCTAAAAAAAAACACAATTTTTTTTTATTGTCTTTTTTTTCTAATATTATTTATAAAAAACAAACTAACCGATAAGAAAAAACGTTTTAAGATCCCTTGTTGGATTCACCTTTTAACATTTAATTTCTTTCTTTCTTTCTTTCTTTCTTTGTCTGAGATAGTATGCTCCTTTTTTTTTCTTTTTTTTTTCTTCCTGACTTTCCTGACTGTCTGAAAAAAAATGCAAAAAAAAGTATTTTCTTCGTGTATGTTTCTCCGTTTCTCTCAGTCTGTCTATATTCACTGTTTGGAAAAAAACTGCCTTTTGTTTATTTTTGTCAATTTTTTCTAGTACTCTGCGTTTCATATAATCCGACGTGCGAAAGGATCTCAGCTGGAAGGGGCCCAATTTTTTTTATCCCGCGGTATTTAGGGTCTGAAAGGAAAACGGTCTTATCACAGTACAAAGACCAGGTGATTTTTCTCTGATGTGTTTTCGTACTGTGGTATTTCAGGGTTGCGCAAGATCGTAAAGACGTGCTTTTTTTGTGTGCGTGTGGTTTTTACGGCCCAGGGGTGGGTCTTGTTTTTCCCTTCCCTTTTTTGTGTCTGTCTGTTTGTCTCTTTGTTTTCTCTCTTTCTCTCTTTACCATCTTTTATATATTATCCAACATTATCAATCTTTCCTCTTCTTTATCTCTCTTTTCTCTCTCTGCCTCTCTCCCCCTCTCTCTCTCTCTCCCTCTCTCTCTCTCTTTTATATTATATATATATATAAAATTATATATATATATATATATTATATGTGTGTGTGTGTGTGTGTGTGTGGGTGTGTGTCTTTCTCTCTCTCTCTCCCCCCTTCTTCTCTCTGCTCTCTCTCTCTCTCTCTCTCTCTCTCTCCTTCTCTCTCTCCCCTTCCTCTCTCTCTCTCTCCCCTTCCAAACACAACACACACACACAAAACAAACAAATACACACAACAAAACACACACACACACAAACCAAAACACACACACACACACCACACACACACACACACACACACCCACACATATTTAAAAAAAACCCCCCCCCGGAAAATTAATTAGGGTATATCCAAGAAATTGTCTTTTATTAATAAATTATATCATAGGGGCCCTAAGTCCATTTTCTCTCCTTTTTATATTAAAGGGGGCCTACCCGGAAAGCAGACTAAAAAAATTTTTTTTTTTTTAGTTTTATTCCCTCCGGGGCGTATCTGGTTATCGTCGTTTCTTTCGGGCCTGCGGGACATAGAAGCGCAATAGACATCAAACGAGTCAATTTTCTGTTGACGTATCTGGTATATGTGCGTTATATCCGCGGTAGATTTTAGGCAGACAAAATAATCGCAGTCTTTTACGTAATTCTGAGAGAGATGAAGGTAACGGTGTCACAGTTCTGTCAGAATCACA
>NC_051427.1:2487676-2510176 GCF_015228065.2 Penaeus monodon
AAATGCGGATTGCGTTGCGATATTGGGTCTTTCTCTCTGAACTTTCATATATATACATGTGTGTGTGTTTGTGTTTGTGTGTGGTGTTTGTGTATAGTGTTTGTGTGTGTGTATAGTGTTTGTGTGTGTGTATAGTGTTTGTGTGTGTGTATAGTGTTTGTGTGTGTGTATAGTGTTTGTGTGTGTGTGTGTGTGTGTATAATGGTCTCTAATTTTAATGATACTAAACACGCACTCTATTTGCTGTGCAGGTCCAGAGGAAACTCAGTATGCTGTTCTCAGCTTTAATTGAGGGAACAGACCGTAGATTAAAAGGGATCTTGCGCGGTAGACGTGGCGAGGCGGCGTCAGCTCCTACGGGTTGCGGAGGGAAGGTGTTCGCGGTTCAGGAACGAGACTCGACTCTTTATTTCTGAGAGTTGATACCACGCAGTATAAAACCGACTGTTTTTAGTTTATCGGGTTTATCGGGCCGCGCGGAGGTCCACGGGTCAGCCCACCTGGAGGGAGGCGAGGGCTAACCTTAGCGCGGGGTAGCTTAGCAACGACTCCCGTTCAAACGAGGTCAGATATAAAATTGAACATCCGCCCGCGCTGAGTCGTGTGGTTCTATTTGGGACATTTGGCATCCACTTGGAAAACAGCCACGTGGTCCACTGGTAACAGAAATAGAATTATCCACATCCTGTAACAGAAATAGTGTGTGTGTGTGCACATCTTATATGCTCGGCCACCTACTCGCGCCTCGCCCTCGAGGCGCCTGCAAGGGTGTGACCTAACTTGGCTGGTCGTCTCGTTCTCGTGCGTTGTCCTGGTTCCAACCTTCGTGCTGCTCCGTCAGGTTGTCCTATCGCTCCTGGGTCCCTGGTGGTATCTGTTCGTCCTCGATTACTCCACACGTCCTCGAAAGTCTCGCACAGGTCCTCCCTTGACTTTCCAGATTCGTCTTGACCTCCTCGTAGTCCCTGGCCCAGCTGCCTAACTCGGCTGGGCGGTCCTCGTCCACACGTCCTCACAGATCTCGTCCCGGTCCTTCTCGCGTCCACACGTCCTCGTAATCTGCGTCCGGATCTACGGGCGGTCGGGCAGGGTCGGCATCCTCGGGCGGCTTATACCTGCGCTACGAGCTCCTGGAGTTTGACCGATCTGCAGGCGTCGCCATGGCGTCGCCTATGCACAGGCATTCTGGGTCGACTGGTAACCTGGGCAAAGGTGCTGGTTCGCTGGATCTACGGGAGTCCGGCAGGCACGCCCGTCCACTATACTGGGACGTATTAACACCTTTGCTGACGAAATCTTGGTCCGCGGCTATGGCGATGTGTCGATGACGCCTTCCACGTGCATCCTAGGGTCCTCTCTTCCGTGCCGTTTCTGGTCCGGACTGCAATATAAAATTCGGGGAGCCGTCATACACTAAGGGCCAGAGAATAAGAGAAAAAGAAAGGCAACAGAGATATATGGGGTGTAATTACCACTAGCCGTTATTCATAACAATTTACGGTTTTTAATGTTGGTTTTTAACTATTTCGTCTTTTTTTTTTGGAAAAAAAAAAAATTTTTGTGTTTTATTTTTCACAAAGGTAAAGAAGAAATAGAAGAGGAGATTTGTCCAGTAGCGGTCCGCATAGACTTTTTGAACTTACCACCCATCTCTGATAGATATGAGAATAGATACGGGAACGACATCGGCGATCCGCGAAGATCTATTTGAACATAGTCGTCCACACCGATAAGAAATATATGTAACTTGTACTTTAATGTATGATACCACTCGTCGGACAGACAAATTGCGGCTAAAGAGATCATATAAATCTTTATGCCGGCACTAGACAGCAACAGCCTTATGAATGAAAAGGGTCAGTGTCTTTTGTCCTGCGTGGTGTGAAGTGAGGTGACAGTGTGTGTGTTTGCGTGTGTGAGTGGCAGCTAGCGTTAATGAGAGGGAAGTGCGAGTGACCTCACACAGAGAATGAATCATAAACACGAATAATACGTTTCACGATAACAAAACTTGAAGTAAATATAGCATGCTAGCTATTTAATATTATTTCACTGCACATTGACTTCAACATATAATGAAATATGTCGACAGAAGGTAGCGCATGAATTGAATGGTGACATGAAAAAATATTCGCCAATTTTTATCAGCAAATCTTCTCGGGGGTCAGAACTCTGAACTGCCGAGGTACATGTCTAGCTTTGCACTTCAGACCTTCAATAAACCTCAATAACGGGGGATCTATAACCCAATGCCTGTATTAGACTGAGAGCGACTCGAGCCCGGAATATATAACCCTGCTCTCTTCTGTCGTATCGTAATGGGCGCTCGCAAATTCCGAAGGATATTATTCACGATCACACAACCGCTTGGTACCCAAACATGGCAAAGCGCTGAGGAGGGTGAGAAAAGGGTGTGATTAATAAGCCGAATAATGAATTCTAGCGTAAACCCTAGTCCTACATTAATTAACGGACATACCGCGGTCACACTGACTCAAAAGGTGGCCGGAACGAATACTTCGTTTTATTGCACCTACTTTCGACTGACGGAGCGCAGATCTAATAGGCATTTACGCCCTCGGGGCAATATCGGGCAATTCTGTGCACTATGATATGGGGGAAGATCCTCGCTTATATTCAAAATAATGAAAGGGGGGGGGGGAGGAGGAGAAAGGGGGGGTGTTTTGTTTTTAAAAAAAAAAATGTAATTTGCTCGTTTTACAGCTCGTTTCATAGCGCCGATAGAACGTGTCACCAAAAAGCTATGTAACAATGCTATGGTCTAATTCCTATGCTCACTAACCAACAACCAATTACAAGGGTAACCAGCGTCATTTGACCTACCCCGCCGCCACCGACAGGACAGAGAAGTGAGGGTCAGGTCAGACAGGAAATAACCTTTTTCTAATCCCAAGTGCCTCGCAAAAAAAAGAAAAGTGGTCGGTCAAGTCCGGGGGCGAGTGGTGTAGGCAACGAGATAAAATGAACTGGTATTCTGATAAGCATAAAATCAACGAACGCCGTTAAATTCGTTGCAGGATGAAACAATATAAATCCCTTAAAACGAGAGAAAATAATTATTCTTTAACTAACGAATCGACATTCTGTTATATTGATCACATACTCGATCGCACGAAATGCGATCTGAGGTGAAGAATAGTGGAGAACGTGCCATTTTGGATGTCATTAGCACCTTTTAACCCAACAAAAAACAACGCTTAACACATGTATGGGAGAAGGAAGGGAAAGAAATAAGAAAAGGGGCCCAAACGTGTACTTACTGTTTGTTTTTTCTTAGCCTGTCTTGATGCGGTCGAGCGATTTTCTTCGGAGATTTGCGTTCATGCTGCGAGCCGAGAGCAGCGCCACCCTTCCACCAATATACGGCTATGCGTACTCTAGTTACATGGCTGACATGGGAGCAAAACACACGTAAAGGGGTGAACCACTCGCTACATGCCGCTACGACCTTGTCTAAAGGGGTAAAAGTGCCCGCGCGGAGGTCCGCAGCAGCTGCCGCGGAGGGAGAGGCGGAGCTGACCTTGTGCTGACCTTAGCGCGCTGGGATCTTGCACGACTCCCACGGTCCAAACGAGGTCAGATATAAAATGTGAACTCCGCCTCGTGAGCGGTGGTTCTTTTGGGACATTGGATCGTGAAACGCACGTGGTCCACTGGTAACAGATAGAATATCCCTCTTATAGGTGTGTGTGGTGTGTGTGTTTGGTGTGTTGTGTGGTGGTTGGTGTGGTGGGTTTGTGTTTGTGTTGGGAGTTGTTGTTTGTGTAGTGTTGGGTTTTGTGTGTTGTGTGTGTGTGAACACAAACTGTACGTTTTACACGAGATGGCAAATAGCATTATACAATTGTTCAGTTCCTCTTCAACTGTATACCGAAATGATCTTTGTAATTATTCATCTGAGGAGAACTACGTGAAGAGTCGAAAAGTTACGAATGTTTAGTTTATTATTTGTCTATGTTATTATTTGTATGATTTTAGTTGGTGTGTTGTGTGTGTGTGTGTGTGTGTGTGGTGTGTGTGTGTGTGTGTGTGTGTGTGTGTTGGTGTGTTCGGATGGCCCAATAGATTAAAATATGTTTAGTTTTCGATGATATTAGAAATATATATCGTATATTATTAGAGATATAGATTAATATATAATTGTTATTTATTATATTCATATATATATATATATATATATATATATATATATATATATATATATATATATATATGTATATATATATATATATATATATATAATATATATACTATATATATATAATATATATATATATATATATCTATATAATATATATATATATATATATATATATATATATATATATATGTATATATATATATATATTGTATATATATATATATACAAGCACCTCTATTTTTTATGTGTCTGTGTGTGTGTGAGTGTATATATGTATGTACGTATATAAGCATAGCTATGTCTATCCGTATTGAATTTAAAGAGAGTGAAAATAAGGTAGCTTTCATAATGTAGCCCTTTCGATAATGTAGCTAACTAGTGTAACATTATCTAGTACACAAGGGAGGAATCTGACGGAGTGAAACCCAAACACCAGTATAAATGCACAAATAGATAAACAGGAAGACTGACTGATATAAAAAAAAAATACTTTGCGTTTCCCCTCGAAATAACGTCCCGATTTTCTTTGTTTCCAGATGATCCAGCTGAGGGAGCCTTGGTGTAATCCTGTCTTTAAAATCCTTCGGCCGCCGCTCCAGCCACGCTCTACGCTCGAAGGACAAGGGGATAGGATCGCCCATAATACAGGAGCTACGTCGGGCTTGATATCCTGTGTATCCTACGAACATGTGGGAACATGTTGCGATTTTTTTTTTTTTTTTTAGAGATACGCTCTCTCTGTTTTTGCTGCACCGTTTCAGCCTCATTCTGTCTGTCTCTTTCTCTGTCTGTCTTTCTGTCTGTCTGTCTCTTTCTCTGTCTGTGTCTCTCTTTCTTTCTCTGTCTGTGTTTCTATCTGTTTGACTCTTTCTTTGTCAGTCTCTCTGTTTCTTTGTCTGTCTGCCTCTCTTCTTCTCTTTCTCGCTCTCCCCTTTTATCAAACTTACACATTTGTCTCCTTTTCTTCACCTCTCTCTACATCAATTTCTACCTCCTCATGATATTCATACTTCTCCTTTCACCCTCTTTCATCATCATCACCATCATCACCATCACCATCATCATCATCATCATCATAAATCGAATTATCAAAGCATCATCTTCTTTTTTTTTTTTTTTTTTTTGTTCCACATTCTTTAATCTTGTCAGAGGAAGGAAGCCTTTCAACAACCTCTCGTTCTCCCTTCTTCTGCTCTTTATTGTCCTCTCTGCTCCTCACCCTTCTTTATTGGCGTGTTCTTCCTCTCGTTCTCTCATTTCCAGCTATTTTTTTTAGTGTCATCGGTGCTTACTGATTTCAAGTGCGTGCGTGGTGTGTGTGTGTGTGTGTGTGTGTGTGTGTGTGTGTGTGTGTGTGTGTGTGTGTGTGTGTGTGTGTGTGTGTGGTGTGTTGTGTTGTGTGGTGTGTGTGTGTGTGTGTGTGTGTGTTGTGTGTGAGTGTGTTTATCTGTGTAGTGTGTGTGTGTGTTATGTGTGTGTGTGTGTGTGTGTTTATGTGTGTGTGTGCATTATTTTCTTCTTATCTTACCCCTTCTTCTCTTCCTTTCTTTTCCATGTGTGTTTTTTATGCTCACCTTCTCTGCACATTCCCTTTTCTTTTTCTTGATTATCTGTCTCTTCGTCTTGAATGTTATGAAGAGCAAGAGTCGATGTAAAATGATGTGGCAATAAGGATAAAGGGAGAGAGAGAGAGAGAGAGAGAGAGAGGGGGGGAAAGAATTAGAGAAAGAGAGAGGAGAGAGGGAGAGAATGAGAGGAAGAGAGAGAAGTGGGAGAGAGAGAGATAGGATGAGAGGAGAGAGAGGAGAGAGAGAGAGAAGAGAGAGAGAGTAGACACAATCTAACGAATACAGACACATAGACAAATAGACAGAAAGGCAGACAGTCACTTCCCTCCGCCTCTTCCTTCCCTCCCCTCCCCTCCCTCATTCTCTCTCCCTCTCCCCCCTCCCCCCTTTCTCGTCATCCTTCACCCTCGCTTTCTCCAAGTCATCCCCTCACCTCCCCCCCCCCGCCATTTCCTCACCCCCCTTCCCTCCCCTGTCCCTTCGCTCCCCCTCCCCCTCCCCCTCCCCCAAGGTCCTCCTCGTCTCTTCCTCCCCAATCCTTCCCCCTTTCACCCCCCCCCCCTTTGCCCCTTCCCTCCTTCCCCTCCCTCCCCATCCCGGGCCCCCTCTGCCCCTCTCACGTTCCCCGCAGTTCCTCCCCCCAAACCCTTTTTTTCTCCCCTTTCCCCCCTTTTTTTTTTTTTTTTTTTTTTTTTTTTAAAAAACCCTTTCCCTCCCCTTCCTTTCCCCCCCCCCCGTTCTCTTCTCCCTCACGTGCCCCCTCCTCCCTCTTTTTCCCCCCCATCCCCATCCTCCCCTCTTTCCCCCACTTCCCCCCTCCCCCTTTCCCTTTTCCCCACTCTTCCCCCCCCCCCTTCCCCTTTACCCCCTCCTCCCCTTCCTCCGGCCATCCCCCTTCCCTTTTCCCCCTTTTTCCCCTTTCCCCCCCCCCCCTTCTTTTCTTTCCCCCCCCCCCCTTCCCCCTTCCCCCCACCCCCTCCCCCATCCTCCACCTCCTCCTCACCCCTCTTCCCCCTCAATTTTTACCCCTCCTCCCCCTTTTCACCCCTCCCCCCTTTCCTTTCCCCTTCCCCCCCCCCCCCCCTTCCCCCCTTTCCCCCCCCCCCCCCTCCCCCCGTCCCCACCTTTTCCCCGCCCCGTAAAGCCTCAGCCCCCCCCCGACCGAAATTCGAGGACCACCAAAAAGCAAAGGAACAGAAGATGGAAAGGGCAAGGGTGACAGGGAGAGAGAGAGAGAGAGGGGGGGGGGGGGGGGGGGAGGGAAAAGAGAGAAAAGAGAGAGGATGGAGGGGGGAGGAGGGAGGGAGGGGGAGGGAAAGAGGGAGAAAGATAGAGGATGGTGGGAGGGAGGAGGGAAGGGAAAAAGGGAAAGAGAGAGAGGGAGAGGGAGAAGAGAAGAGAGGGAGAGAAATAAAAGAGGGGAGGGGAGGGGAAAAGAGGGGAGAGAGAAAAGAAGAGATTTAAAAAGGGAGAAAAAGAGAAGGGGAGGGAATTTAGGAAAAGGGGGAGAGAAGGGGAGAGGGGGAGAGAAGAGAGAGGGGAAAAGAGAAAAGGGGGGGGGGAGGAGAAGGGAGACGGGGGGGAAAGATAAAAGAAGAGAGAGAGAGGAAAGGAAAAAGAAAAAAGAGGAGGGGGGAGGGAAATAAAAAGGGGGGGGGAAAAAGAAAAGAGGAGGGGGGTGGGAGGGAGGGGGAGGGAAAAGAAGGGAGAAAAATAGAGGATGGTGGGAAAAGGGGGGAGGGGAGGAAAAGAGAGAAAAAAAGAGGGGAAAAGGGAGAGGGAGAGGGGGGAAAAGAAAAAAGGGAGAGAAAAAAGAGAGAGATTAGAGAGAGGAAAAGAAAGAGGAAAAGAGAGGGGAGAGAGGGGAGGGGAGAGGGGAAAGGAAGAGAGAAAGAGAGAGAGAAAGAGAGACGGGGGGGGGAATGGGGAAAGAGAGAGGAAGAGGGAGGGGCAAAAAAAGAAAATAAAAGAAAGGCAAAAAAAATTTGGGGGGGAGAAAGGGGGGAGAAAAAGGGGTTTTTTGGGAAAGGGGGGTTTTTTTTTTTTAAAAAACTTTGGGGGGTTTTGGGAAAAAAAATTTTTGGGAACCCCCCCAAAAACCCCCAAAATTTCCAAAAACCCCAACCCCCCAGCCCGAGAATCGGGGAAAAAAAAAGGGGGGGGGTAGAGAGCGTGAAAGGAAGAATAAACAAAAGAAGAATAGGAAAGGGAAAGGATGCAGAAGAAAACCCCTGGGTGAAAACAAAAGGGGGAAAAGAAAAAGAGAGAGACGCAATTGAGGAAATAATTTAGGAAAAGGGGAAAAAGACAGGGTTTTTTAGTAAACAGCTTTCCCCCAAATCACAAAGCAACATTCGAACGATTCTTTTGATTCTATTTTTTTTTTTTCTTTTTTAATCAAAAAATGAAAAGTTTTTGCCCTTCCCCAAAGTTTTTATGGGACACATATTGCAGGGCCCCCACGCACATATGTAGGTGGGGTATTTATATAAAGTGTGTTATATCTTTTTGTGTTGTGGCGGTGGGGGGTGTGTGTGTGTGTGTGTGTGTGTTTTTTGTGTGTGTTTGTTTGGGGAAAAGTGTATGTTTTATGTGTGTGTGGTTTTTGGGGTTTGTGTGTTATATACAAAATTTTATTTTTTTATATTATATTTTATATATTTTTATATATTTTTATATAAAATATATATATATATATATAATATATTATTTTATATTTTTTTTTTTATAGATATATTTATATAGTTTTTATATATAATATATATTCTTTTTTTTTTTTTAATTTTTTTGTTTGGTTTTGTGTGTGTTTTTGTGTGTTTTGTGTGTGTGTGTGTTTTTGTGTGTGTGTGTGTGTGTTGGGGTTGTGTTATGTGTATCTCGGTTTTTTTAAATCAAATTGCTTATGACTCTTGAGATTTAGGGCAATAGGATTAAGGGCAAAGAATAAATTTTAACAAAATAAAGTATTACAAATTTCTATAACCAAAAAAAGAATTTAAAATAAAAAAGTATTGAAAAATGTAATTGATGATAGTGCTAATGATAACCCTAATCATTCTTATAATGATAATGACATTAATGAAGGGTATTGGAAAAGGGGATTAAAAATTTTTTTTGGGTAAAAACCCTTTCTTTTAAAAAGCCCCATAATATTTTTCAAAAAATTTTTATTAAAAAATATTACTTCTGTCCGGGAAAGGGGAAATTTTTGGCAAAAAATAACAGTGCTTTTTTGTATTTACCGCTTTCTATTAGAATTTGAAAATTTTTTGCAATTTTTGGGGCTTTTTCCCCCCAAAATTTTTTTTTTTTTCCATTTTTTACTTTTTTCCTTAACTCTTCTTCTCTTCTCTCTTTCCCCCTAAAAAATATTTTAAAAATTATATTTTATTTACTATTATATTTTTTTTTTTTTTTTTTTTTTTTTTTTTTTTTTTTTTTTTTTTTTTTTTTTTTTTTTTTTTTTTTTTTTTTTTTTTTCTTTTTGCATGAACGAGCTTTCATGGACCTTTTTTTTAAAAGAAAATGTTGATGCACCAAGAAGGAAGAAATTTTATAAGTGTATTTACATGTGCTGCCTAATACTTTAGGTTCGAGATATACGTCAATGGATAATAAATAGATTTATTAATTAACTGTTTGTTTAAAATTTATATTTTAATTTTATATTAATATATATATTAAAATTATATATTATTATATTATTGGTTACCTATTTTCCTTTTTTGTTCATAATACTTTTAGTATTCAAGTATATTTGAAAATACATGTATAACTTTTTCCGTTTAATATAAAAAGCTTGAATGTGTATTTTCTGTAAAAAAACCATATTACACAATTTTATTTGTAAAGATGTAAATTTTATTTTAAAAGTTTTTGCTAAAAAACCAAATTAATTATTTATATTTACGCGAAAAAATTTTTTTTTTGGGAAAATTTTCTTTGTTGTGGGGTTTGTACAAGCCGAACTGTACAGGTGGACTTTGTATTCTGGTATAAAATTCTTATATGTTTAAAAGCTTTATAATTTTGGGTCATTCCCCAGCTCCCCTTTGGTTTCTGTTGTTTGGGGTTGGTAGTCATTTTTTCGATCTGTTTAATGGTGTTATTGTTCATGTAATCTTTTTTTTTATACAACATACATACTACAACACACACAATCAAAATATATATATAATAATATATAATATTATTATATAAAAATTTTTTATATATATATAATAAAATATATTTTAAATTAATTTAAATATATATTTTTATTATATCTTTATTTTTAAATTTATATAATATATTTTATATATTAATATAGTTTTATATAATATATTATAAATATATATATTTTTAATTTATAATTTTATATTATATATATATATATATATATTAATATAAAAAAATATTATTGTATATAATAACATATATTATATTATTATATTTTTATATAATATAATATATATTAATTTTTTTATAAATTTGTTATATATATAATGAATTTATTGAATATAATCTATATTTTATATAAATATATATATATAAAATATATTTTTTTGAAATATATATAAATATTTATATATTATATTTATATATATTAATATATATAATACTATTATTATTATATATATTTAAATTATATATATATATATATATATAAATTAATAGTTAATATATTTTAAAATTATATATTATATAATAATATATATAAAATTGTATGTATTATATTTATATTATTTATATTATATATTATATATATATTTAAAATACGTATAGATGATAGATATATAATGTCATCCTTTCTTATGAAACTATACAAAAAAAACTATGAATGGCTACCCCTGAATCCAAAAAAAAAAGGCTAAATTCTATTTAGTAAGAAAACTGGCCTGGAAACATCCCAAAAACAAATGACGATGATAAAGCTTTGATTAAATCAGCTACCTTAAAAGGCTTGATATTCATAAAAGCGAATTATCGGATTCTGATACTTATCGCTCCACAAGAAAAAGGTTGACGAAAAAAAAAGTAATCATTTGCAATGCAATTCGTTCACTTTTTTTTTCTCTGTTTTGAATGGTCTAAAGAAATCACGATGGAGTCACTTTTTGAAAGTTCATAAACCGGGGTTACCTAAATTTCCCCCCGATTCCATTGTCATATCAAATCAGTCTTCGCCTAAATATGCTAACATTTTCTAAGTCTTTAAAATTTAAAATTACATACTTAAATGCATTAATGCTTGCATTCTTTTATGTGGTAACAGTAAAAATCCCCCCTAAAATTTAAATATTTCGTTAAAATTTGCTCAAAAACCATTTTTCATTGGGAAGCATTGACGGGGGTCTTTCCTTTTACTAATGTTTTGTATCAAAATGTGAAAAATGGATCACAGTGAACGTACCGTCACTTTTAAACCTTTCTTGTTGCTTCAAAAATCTGTCTACTTTATCTATACCTCTAGTAGCTATTCATCCATCATATATCAAATTTTCTCTCTGCTTCTATAATTATTGTGTGTTGGTATTATTATGTTATAAATGATAGTACATACAACATACACACACACACCCCCCACACAACACACACACACACACACACACCACCAAAAAAAATATTATATATATATATATAATATAAAATATTATAAATATTATATATAATATATATATAATTTATATAATATATATTATATAATATTATAATATATATTATTATATATATAAAATTTTAATTTTTATATAATGCTATGTATACATATATGTATGTTGTATTCATATATATATATATATATATATATATAAAATTTTGTTTTTTATATATTATTAAAATTATATTAATTATATTATAATATATATATTATAATATTAATAAAATTATGTATACACCAGACCCACCACAGAAACACCCCACCCATACGCACACACACCACACACATATACCACACACCACACACACATACCACACACCACAAATAAATATAATATTTTATATTATATATATATGTGTTGGTGTGTGTGTGTGTGGTTGTGTGTGGTTGGTTGTGTGTGTGGTGTTTGTGTGGTGTGTGTTTTTGTGTGTGTGTGCATGTGTTGTGCGTGTGTGTGTGTGTGTGTGGTGTGTGTGTGGTGGGGGTGGTTGGGGGGTGTGTTGTGGTTTTTATTTTATATATAATTTATTATATATATTTTATATTTATATGTTGTAAATTTTATATTTTTTAAATATATAATATATTTTTATATATATATATATAGATATATATATATGATATATAATATATACTTAGCATAAATCACGCACACACCACCACACACACACCACACACAAAACACACATACACGCACACCGTATACACATCTATCATCTATCTATCTTCTATAATATATAATAACATATACATATAATGAATTTGCTATATTATAATTAATATAAAATAATATTATAATTAAATATAAATATATGTATTATGTTATTTTACATATTATTTTTAATTTATATATATATATATATTATAATATATTATATATTATATATATTTTAACACATATGCATATGTATACATATAGTTGATGTTGTATGTACATATATGTATTAACATGTTACCACAGACCAACACAGACACAACCACACATACGCACACAACCACACACAACCACACACACACCAACCCCACACACCACACCCCACACACCACATATTATATAATATTTTATAATATATATAAAATATTTTATTATATATTATTGTGTGTGTGGTGTGTGTGTGTGTGTGTGTGTGTTGTGTGTGTTTTTGGGGTTTTGGTGTGTGTGTGTTTTATATATAAATATATATTTTAAAAACATATATATATATTATATATAAATGTATATATTTTATATATTATAATATTATATAATATATATATATTATACACTCACACATTTTTTTAAAAATTTATATATATATATAATATATATATAATATATTTATATTATATATTACACTCACATAATTATTATATTAAAATATATATATATAAAATGTATATATATATATATAATTTTAAATTTTAATTTTGTGTGTTTTATATATATATATATATTTTATTTATTACATTTATATGAAAAATACTATTACATATATTTTTACAAACCCACAACACACACACCACACACACATACACGCCAAAAATATACACATATCTATACTACTTTTTAAAAGTTAGTTTTTGTTAAAAAATATATATATATATATATAAATTTTATATATATATAAAAAATATTATATATATTATTATATTATATATATGTGTGTTGTGTGTGTGTTTTTATTATTATATATAATATATATTATATATTAAGATTATATTATTTTATAATATATTAATTTTAACATATATAGACATATACAATACAAAACATTTTAAAAATATTTATAAATAAAATTATATATATATATATATATTATTATATATAGTATATAATATATAAATATTATATATATAATATTTTATAATATTATTATATTATTGCATATGTAATTGTATATATTAAAAATTATATTTTTAATAATATATTTTATATATAAGATAGATAGATTAGATAGTAAAGATGAAGTAGAAAAATGATAAACAAATATTATATGAAAAATTATATATTTTTTATATATTTTTTATAATATTAATTTATGTTATTTATAATAAAAAATTTTTTATATAAAAATTTTATTATAAAATTTTTTTTTGTTGTTTTATGTATGTTGTTATTTCAGATTTGGGGGTATGGAAAATTAAAGGTTTATGTGGCAAAGACACTCGCAAATATCTTCTTTCCCCTTTCCCCCTACACCTGTCTTTTTCTCTTACGTTTATATATATAAATTATATTATATTTTTATATATATATATTAATAATAATATAAATTATAAATATATTATTTTTAATAATGTATATATAAATAATATTTAAATAAATAAAAAATAATAATTTATATAATAGAATATGTATAGTAATTATATTTATTATATTTTAATTAATATATTTTATATATATAATATTATATAATAATTTTATAGATATATATTTTATATTATATATAAAAATATTTTTTTTTTTTTATATATATATAAAATATTATGTAAGTTTTTGGGTGTTGGGTGGGTGTGGGTATTGTTGTGTTTTTATGTTTATATTTTTTATGCATACAACTACTTCCATAATATATTATATATATATATTTTAAATATATTATAAAAAGATTTTTTAATAATATATATATTATATATTTTAATGCGTTTGTGTGTATGTAGTATGTTAATGGTGTTTTAATACATACAAGTACCACAAAAAGGAATCCTTTTGTTTAAATTTCCCGATCAAAGACAATAAGCCCCTCGCGGGTGGCCCAAAGGGAAAACATTTGCCAGTGGATAGTGAAACCCTCACTGGTTTTCAAAATGGAAGCCGCTTCGATTTCCCAGGATTTTTCCCTAGAGAGCGAGTGTGTATTTTTTGGTGTATGTGGTGTGTGTGTGTGTGTGTGTGTGGGGTTGTGTGTGTGTGTTGTGTGTTTGTTTTTTTGCAACTTTTTTATTGTGACAAATTAAAAATTTCAAAAATATTTAATTTCAGTGCATCTAGGCTGAAATATCATTTTGATGGCTTTTGTTGTCAATGCGAATAAGTATATGATATTTTCTGAAAAATTTTATACATAACACATACACCAAACTTACCACACCATACGCTTTCCACCACAAAAACCCCACACAAAACACACACAATACACAACACAACACAAACCACACACACCACACACCCCCACACAAAAACACACACACACACACCATATTATATATATACATTATATATGAAATATATTATATATATATTAAAATTATATATTATATATAATATATTATATGTATGTATGTAGGGATAAAAATATATATATATATATAATTTTAATAAAATATATATAAATATATATATATAATAATATATATATATATTAATTGGTTTGTGGTTTAATTTAAAAAATTTTTTAATTATATAATATAATATAAATATAAAAATAAAAAAAAATATTAAATTTAAAATATATAATAATATATATATATATAATATAATAATTAATTATAGATCATATATATAATATATATTTAGATATATATATTAATATAATTATATATTATATATATATATATATTAATTTTTTGTTAATAAATATAATATAATATATATATATATATAATATTAATATATATATATAAATAATAAAAATTATAATTATTTATATTGTTAAAATATATATATATAAATATATATATAATTAAAATATATAAAATAAAATATATATAATTTGGGGTTTACAAAATGTTTTTTTCAAATTAAAATATATTATTAATTATTATAATAAAATAAAAAAAAATATATAAAAATTTTCCCATTTTTATATTTAATTTTTTATTTTAAAAAGAGTTTAAAAAATTATTATTTAAATTTTTAAAAAAAATAAAAAAAAAGAAAAAATTTTCTACACAAAAATTTTGTTTTTTTTTCCCCAAAACCCAAAAGTAAAAATTTTAAATTGGGCGGCGGTATAAAAAAAAAAAAGAAAAAAAAAAAAATTTATTAAAAAAATTTAAATTTAATTTTTTTTAAAAACTAAACAGTTAAGAAAATAAAGGGGGGATGGGAAATAGAAAAAAAAATAAATTAAAAAAAAGAATAAAAGGGGAGGGGGAAAAAAGGGAAAAATAAGAATTAGAAAAAGGGGGAAAAGAAAAAAGTTAAAAAAAATTTGGGGAAAAAAGGGGCGGGGGGTTTTTTAAATTTTTTAAAAAAAAAAGAAAAAAAAAAAAGAGGGAAAAAGGAAGAAAAAGGAAAGGGAAAAAAAGAAAAAAGAAAGCAAAAAAGGGAAAAGGGGCGAGGAGAGGAAAAAAATAATAAATTAAAAATATTAGATAAAAAATAAATAGAAATAAAAAAAAAAGAAAGAAAAAGAAGAAAATTGATAGATAAAAGAAGATATGTGATATGAAAAATGGTCATAAAAAAACTTTAAAAGTTAAATAAAAGGGGTTTGGGAAGACCAAGTCTTCTAAAAAAAAATTTTTTCTTTAAAAAAAAAAAAAATTAATATTGGGAAAAACAAGCCAAAAAATAACAAAGGGTTTTAAAAAAAAAAAGGTTAAAAAAGACAAAATAATAATGTTTTAATATACTCATTTAAAAAATTTTGGGTAAAATTTAACAAAAAAATATATGAGAAAAAAAAAAATATCATAATGCAAATGAAATAAAAAAATAATAAAAATAATATAATGATAAATTTTTAAGATTAAAAAATATAATGGGAAAAAAAAATATAATAAGAAAAATGGTTAAAAAAAAAGAAAAATTTTGAAAATTTTAAAATGAAAATAAAAAAAGGGTGGTTTTTTCGGGAAAAAAAAAAAAAAAAAAATGATGTGGAAATGGAAAAGAATAATACTAATAAAGGAATAAAATAAGAATAAAAATGACACAAAATACATACTTTTTAAGCTATTACTTACATCGCTTATGTAATAAATGGTAATGATGATAACTAACATATTGATGAGATGATAAAATAAAAGTAGACAAAATAAAATGATAATAATAATAAAAATAATAATAATGATAATGATAATGACTAATGATAATTCATAATGATAATGATACTGATAATGATAATTGATAATGATAATGATTAATGATAATGATAATGTATAATGATAATGATAAGATAATGATAATGATAATGATTATTTATAGTTAATAATAATGATAAGATAATACTGATGATGTTTTTATTATGATAGCAATTACAATATAAATAACAACAATTATGATAATCAAATGCCTAATGGAATGTATATAAGAGTGTGTTAATGAGATGAAAAGAATTGAAAAGAGCAAACTAAATAATGAAATAATAATAAATGACAATAACGGATGTAATGATTTGACAGCAATACATAATATCAATACAAGCAAAAACGATTCTATCACTATAAAGATAATATTGTAATTATAATAATCATAGCAGTATCATACTGATGATTATAGATCAATCAATCAGTCTAAGGGGAGACAAATAATATGACTGAAAAAGTCAATGGAAATACTTTCGCGTAGCAGCAGCTAAGAGATTATCCCAAACTATTCCTCTTAGTTTGGTGCAGATCTCTAAACCCAAGTGCTTCGTCACATTGCTGAATGCATTAAGACCCGCCACCAAAGAATCCAGAGACTCGGAAAGAATAGCAACATTGTCAGCAAAGTCAAGATCAGTGGCCTTGATATTGCCCCGTGTTGCTCCACAGTGCCTTTGGATAATAAGTGCGAGAACTTACCCTTGCCTCACTCCGAAAGAAGCTCAATGGGCCTCCACCACAGCATTTTCAGTACCAGTACTCAGGCTTGACGTTAATCCAATAATCCTTGTTGGAATTCCTCTGAGTCTCAGGATCCCTCAGAGGGATTTGCGATGCACCAAGACAAACACCTTCCTGAGGTGAATATAAGTTGCGAATAGCCCACAACCAAACTTACCACAATGATTCGAAGTGCCAGGGTACTCTCTATTGTGGACTTGCCAGGAATAAATCCAGATTGCTCTGGTCTTTGGTGCCTCGGTAAATGGTCTTAGATCCGATTCAAAAGAATATGAGCGAGAACCCTGCCTTATATGCTGAGCAGTGTGATGCCATGGTAGCTACCACTGTCCCAGTGATCCCCTTTCAGATAGTGGTGATAACAGGTCAGTAGGTCAGGGGGAATGGTGCCGGACTGCCAGATGGCAGCCAGGACAGCACCCAAGCCCCACACCATAGTTTCATATCAGCCTTATAGTTCAGCAGGGATCTGCATAGGCCCGCTGCTTTGCCACCCCTCAGAATTAGAGATCGCTCTCCTTAACTCGGTCAGGGTAGGAGGTTCTTTCCTGATTGTTACACCACTTACATCCAGACTACAGCTGCTCTAAATACTTAGCCCGACACTCTCGAACCCCAGCATGAGACGATCCGTCCAAAGTGGACTGTAGCTATCTGTGAGGAGGGCTTGAAGTTCAGATTTCTCAGGCCTTGGTAGGCAGGACGAAGGTCATTTGCTAAGAAATATCCATCAACCTCATCATCCAAGATTCCTGATTAAACTGTTCCTTGTTCTTTCAACAGCATTGAAGTACTGTACATATAGTACGTCACAAATACTAAACACATCAGTTGAGCCACGCAACGGTAATCTGTGGCCTCCAGCATCTTTTGTGAGATGAAGTCTTGCCTTGAGTTCGGGCGTTCTCCCAATGGACGCATGAGCGCATTAGGTTTTGCACTGAGGAGTCCCACAGAGCGTAGGTCCGTCCATTTCGAGCACTGAAATCGATCAAGGACAACTGTAGCAAACCTCTAGGCACACTCTTCCCCCTTCGGTCTGTTGAGATGAAACGTTCTTTAGTTCAACAATGGAGGGACGTGGAGGTGCCACAACCAGTCTATGGTCGGTACCACGGAACTTGCCACAAGTACTGATATCACTATACTATGTCCAGTGATTCGGGTGGGGCGCTGGAACAAGGAGATAATAATTCTCAATCTCTGGGACATAGCAAAGGTCCGGAGAAGGAAGCTGTTCTCGATGCTGGGATCAGTCCTGAGCTATGGGGACCTACATAAATTCATGTAGGCCAGGCTCGATCACAAGCCTGATACGCGTGAAACAGAACAGAACCGTGGCAAATGTCTCAGTGAGTTTGGCATAGGAACACCTCGTTCACATCAAGATGAAAGCATCAATACGAAAGTACACACATTAGAGAATGAAACTAAAAGGTATACTCAGTCTCAATACCATATTGAGGATGAAGTAACATATACATCTAAGGTTGGAGATAGGTATGGCAACCCCCTGGGATTTTGTACCATCGTTCTGGCCCGACAATAGCACACGTCGTAATGCTTAGCCAGTGTCATCTCTCAATCGAGAAGGCAGCCACCCAACTCAACTGCTAGTTCCTTCGGCAGGCAGGAGTAATTGATCACCTGCCACATAGACTGGATGTTACTAGTCCAGTGAGGTCACATCCCCGCCCTGCGCCCGGCAGTTACCCCCCCCCCCACCCGTGAATCACGAGTCCACAGGGGAGGAGGGCGGGCCAGGGCCCACCTCCCAAAGCACCCGTTATCCCAAGGGGCTGAAGGGCAGGAGTTGGTACGTAGTCATGAGCGGTCCACACGCTGGTGGCGCCTCTTGCTGCCTTCAAGATTCCTCCACAATTTAACCAAAGGAGCAAGGTACCAGTTTCCGTGGTCGCACGAGGAGGGCATTTGGAGTTTTGGTGATGAAGAGCTCTGAGCTGGCAGGGAGGCTTACACATAGGCTGCTCCTTTTCACATCAGGTTAAGCCAGCGGTGCATCGAAAGTGTTTATTGTTATTATAATGCTATCAGTATTGTTTTAATGGCATTCTTATATTATCATCTTTGCTGATAATTTTATCATCATTAGCTTATTCATCCCCCAGATTTATTATCGTTATCAAAAATGCTATGCGACAGTAGCAGTACAAATTGACAACAGTTATGCATATTACATTCAATATCATTCTGTAAGAAGAGAGAGAGAGAGAGAAAGAGATTACTGTCAATGATAAGACTGTAACAAAAAATTCGTGACAATATATCATTATAGACCAATGATATTCTTCACTCGTTCCTTTTCATTAAATTATATGTAGTCCTTGGCAGTGGCTATTCAGATTTTAATGTTCTTCTCTCCGCTTGTGTCCAATTTTCACTCCGTATGTCGTCTAAATCTGCGGTTATCATGTATGCTCAGTTCCTTTTTCTTCTCCTTTAATGGTATTCTTGCTCTATCATAATTTATGTTATATATAATATATATAATATATATATCTAGATATATATATATATAGATATATATATAGATATATATTATATAATATATATATATATATATATTATATTATATATATTATATATATATATATATATATTATATATATATAGATATATATATATATTATAATGTTTAGAGATTAGATATAATATATATATATATCATATACTAGATATATATATATATATATATCTATATATATATATATAATAAATATGAATATAAGCAAGAATAACATTAAAAGGAGAAAGAAAAGGAACTGATGCATTAAATAAGAACACGCAGTTTAGAGTAGACGACACGGAGGGTAAAAATGGACACAAGCCGAGAAGAGAAAGAAAATGTTAAAATATGAATAAAGCACCTGCACAAGGACTACATAATAATTAATGAAAAAGGGAACGAGTGACGAAATCATTGTCTATAATGATTAATATTGTCAGAATTTTTGGTTCACAGTCATATCACTTGACAGTAAATCTGTCCTCTCTCTCTCTCTTTCTTTCAGAAATGATATTGAATGTAAGTAATGCAAAACTAGTTGTCAAATTTGTACTGCTACTGTAGCCAATAGCCAATTTGAAACGAATAATCTGGATGATAAGATAATGATGATAAAATATCAGCAAAGAGATATAGAATGCCATTCCAAACAAATACTGATAGCATTAATGATAACAATAAACACTTTCAGATGCCACCGCTAGGCTAACCTGATGTTGAAAAAGGAAGCAGCATGATGTAAGCCTCCCCTGCCAGCCAAGCCTCTTCATACCAAAAAAATTCCAAAGGGGCCTCTCGGGGACCACGGAAACTGGGTACGCTTGCGTACCTTGGTTAAATGTGGAGGATCTTGAGGCAGCAAGAGGACCACCAGCGTGTGGACACGCCAATATGACGAGTACCAACTCCGCCCTTCAGCCCCTTGTGGATAACGGGTGGGCTTTGGGGAGGTGGCGATTCCAGCCCTCCTCCACTGTGGACTGTGGATTCACTGGGGGGGGGGGGGTAACCGCCGGGGGCGCCGGGCGGGAGTGGGACTCACTTGTGAAAAAGCTAGGAACATCCAGTCTATGTGGCAGGATGATCAATTACTCCTGCTTCCGAAGGAACTTAAAGCAGTTGAGTTGGGGTGGGCTGCCTCTCGGAGGTGAGGAGAAACTGCAGCAGTAACGACAGTGTGCTATTGGTCGGGCAGAAACGATGGTCAAAATCCCCAGGGGTTTGGCCATACTATCTCAAAACCCTTAAGATGTAGATGTTACTTCAGTCTCAATAATGGTATTGAGAACCTGAAGTATACCTTAGTTTCATTTCTTACATTCGCTGTGTACGTCGTATGATGTTTCAATCGTGATGTGAACGAGGTGTCCTATGCCAAACTCGCCTGAGAGATTTGCACTGTCTGTTCTGTTCAACGCGGTATCAGGCTCGTGATCGAGCTGGCTACATGATGTATGTAGGTCCCCATAGCTCAGGAGCTGATCCCAGCAGCGAGAACAAACTTCCTTCTCGGGACTTTAGCTAGGTCCCAGAGATGGAGAATTATTAGCTCCTTGTAATCAGCGCCCCAACCCGAATCACTGACATAGTATAGGGATATAAGTTAGTTTACTGTGGCAAGTTCGTGGGTACCGACCATAGACTGGTTGTGGCACCTCCACGTCCCTCCATTGTGAACTAAAGAACGTTTCATCTCAAACAGACCGAATGGGAAGAAAGAGTGTGCCTTAGAGGTTTGCTACAGTGTCCTTGATCGATTTCAGTGCTCGAAAGTGACGGACCCATACGCTTGGGACCCTTCAAGTGCAAAACGCCCATGTCGCTCAGGAGTCAATTGGCGAGAACGCCCGAAATCAAGGCAGAATTCAATTCTCACCAAAAGATGTGGAGGCCACAGATACACTTGCGTGCTCACTGAATGGTGTTTTAGGATTGTGACTGACTATGATGTACAGGTACTTCAATGCTGTTGAGAAGAGACAAGGAACAGTTATCAGGAATCTGATGAGGAGGTTGAGGATATTCTTAGCAAATGACTTCGTCCTGCCTACCAAGGCCTGAGAAATTCTGAAATTCAAGCCCTTCCTCACAGATAGCTCCAGTCCACTTGGACGGGATCGTCTCATTGCGGGTTCGAGAGTGTCGGGCTAAGTATTTAGAGAGCTGTAGTCTGTGTAAGTGGGGTAAAAATCAGGAAAGAACCTCCTACCCTGACCGAGTTAAGGAGAGCGATCCTAATCTGAGGGGTGGCAAAGCAGCGGGACTATGCAGAATCCCTTGCTGAACTATAAAGGCTGATTAAGTGAAAACTATGGTGTGGGGCTTGGTGCTGTCCTGGCTGCCAATCTGGCAGTCCGGCACCATTCACCCTGACTACTGACCTGTTATCACCACTATCTGAAAGGGGACCACTGGACGTGGTAGCTACCATGGATCACACTGCTCAGCATATAAGGCAGGGTTCTCGATCATATTCTTTTGAATCGGATCTAAGACCATTTACGAGGCACCAAAGACCAGAGGCAATCTGGATTTATTATGGAAGTCCACAATAGAGAGTTACCCTTGGCCTTCGAATCATTGTGGTAAGTTTGGTTGTGGGCTATTCGCAAACTATATTCACCTCAAGAAGGTGTTTGTCTTGGTGCATCGCAAATCGCTCTGGGAGATCCTAAGACATAGGGGAATTCCAACAAGGATTATTGGATAACGTCAAGCTGAGTAATGGTTACTGAAAATGCTGTGGTGGAGGCCCATTGAGCTTCTTTCGGAGTGAGCAAGGTTAAGTTCTCGACATTATGTATCAAAGGCACTGTGGAGCAACACGGGGGCACTATCAAGCCACTGATCT
>NC_051427.1:2544718-2547218 GCF_015228065.2 Penaeus monodon
CGAGCCGCCAGGTGTTCTCTCTCCTCGCAACAGGTCGGGTCGCTCTACCCAAGCCGCGATTTATACGTTGTCCTACGGGCCTCCTCCATCCAGGATTTTCTCGGGAAGAGACAACCACTTGGCAGGATCATCCACACGGAAATGAGTTCGGTGCCTATATAGCCCGAGATGGTGGTCCCGGATTGTGCAGGTCTTATAGTCGGCTGGACTTGAAGATGAGACTCCAAGGTACAAGATTGGGTCCAGATTTCACTTCCATAAAGCAAATCTGGCAGTATCAGGTCCTTCTGCACAGATACCAGCATATCCAATTACTTTTGTTGACTGAGTTTATGGCACCTGCTGCCAGGCCAATCAGTCTACTGACTTCCTGGCCTGACAGACCAGAGTCATGGACTACACTACTTTTTTGTCCTTGCTGTAAGCTTGTACCGACTAAACAGGTTCTCCTAGCTGGCCCCCAACATCCTGGATCTTGGTCTTGGTCCAGATCTCTAAACCCA
Source organism: Penaeus monodon (assembly GCF_015228065.2). Classification (NCBI taxonomy): domain Eukaryota; kingdom Metazoa; phylum Arthropoda; class Malacostraca; order Decapoda; family Penaeidae; genus Penaeus; species Penaeus monodon. The sequence continues at coordinate 2,545,222 of NC_051427.1, forward strand.
AGTCCTTCGTCACATTGCTGAATGCATTAAGATCTGCCACCAAAGAATCCAGAGACTCAGAAAGAATAGCAACATTGTCAGCAAAGTCAAGATCAGTGGCCTTGATATTGCCCCGTGTTGCTCCACAGTGCCTTTGGATGGATAATAAGTGCGAGAACATACCCTTGCCTCACTCCGAAAGAAGCTCAATGGGCCTCCACCACAGCATTTTCAGTACCAGTACTCAGGCTTGACGTTAATCCAATAATCCTTGTTGGAATTCCTCTGAGTCTCAGGATCCCTCAGAGGGATTTGCGATGCACCAAGACAAACACCTTCCTGAGGTGAATATAAGTTGCGAATAGCCCACAACCAAACTTACCACAATGATTCGAAGTGCCAGGGTACTCTCTATTGTGGACTTGCCAGGAATAAATCCAGATTGCTCTGGTCTTTGGTGCCTCGGTAAATGGTCTTAGATCCGATTCAAAAGAATATGAGCGAGAACCCTGCCTTATATGCTGAGCAGTGTTATGCCATGGTAGCTACCACTGTCCCAACGATCCCCTTTCAGATAGTGGTGATAACAGGTCAGCAGGTCAGGGGGAATGGTGCCGGACTGCCAGATGGCAGCCAGGACAGCACCCAAGCCCCACACCATAGTTTCAATATCAGCCTTTAGTAGTTCAGCAGGAATACTGCATAGGCCCGCTGCTTTGCCACCCCTCAGATTAGAGATCGCCCTCCTTAACTCGGTCAGGGTAGGAGGTTCTTTCCTGATTGTTACACCACTTACATCCAGACTACAGCTGCTCTAAATACTTAGCCCGACACTCTCGAACCCCCCCAGCATAATACGATCCGTCCAAAGTGGACTGTAGCTATCTGTGAGGAGGGCTTGAAGTTCAGATTTCTCAGGGCTTGGTAGGCAGGACGAAGGTCATTTGCTAAGAAATATCCATCAACCTCCTCATCAAGATTCCTGATAAACTGTTCCTTGTCTCTTCTCAACAGCATTGAAGTCCTGTACATCATAGTACGTCACAAATCCTAAACACCATTCAGTTGAGCCACGCAACACGTATCTATGGCCTCCAGCATCTTTTATGAGATGAAGTTCTGCCTTGATTTCGGGCGTTCTCCCAATGGACTCCTAAGCTGCATTAGGCGCTTTGCACTTGAAGAAGTCCCACAGAGCTGTAGGGTCCGTCACATTTCGAGCACTGAAATCGATCAAGGACAACTGTAGCAAACCTCTAGGCACACTCTTCCCCCTTCGGTCTGTTGAGATGAAACGTTCTTTAGTTCAACAATGGAGGGACGTGGAGGTGCCACAACCAGTCTATGGTCGGTACCACGGAACTTGCCCACAGTACTGATATCACTATACTATGTCCAGTGATTCGGGTTGGGGCGCTGATACAAGGAGCTAATAATTCTCAATCTCTGGGACCTAGCAAAGTCCCGGAGAAGGAAGTTGTTCTCGCTGCTGGGATCAGCTCCTGAGCTATGGGGACCTACATACATCATGTAGCCAGCTCGATCACAGCATGATACCGCGTTGAAACAGAACAGAACAATGCAAATGTCTCAGTCGAGTTTGGCATAGAACACCTCCTTCGCATCAAGTTTGAAAACATCAGTACGAGCGTACAGAGCAATTAGAGAAATGAAACTAAAAGTATACTTCAGTCTCAATACCATTATTGAGACTGAAGTAACATCTACATCTAAGGGTTGGAGATGGGTATGGCAACCCCCTGGAGATTTTGACCATCGTTCTGGACCGACCAATAGCAGGTGTAACCACCCACACTGGTCGTGCTGCTGCCAGTGTCTCTTCACCTCCGAGAAGGCAGCCACCCCAACTCAACTGCTTTAGTTCCTTCGGCAGCAGGAGTAATTGATCATCCTGCCACATAGACTGGATGTTCCAAGCTCCAAGTGAGTCCCACTCCCGCCCTGCGCCCCGGCAGTCACCCCCCCCCCCAACCAGTGGAACCCACAGTCCACAGGGG
>NC_051427.1:2567218-2569718 GCF_015228065.2 Penaeus monodon
TATATTTCGTATATATATATCATCATCATCATCAAGGGGCTAACGCCGACGGGGGCGCATGGCCGCATCCACCCTTCGCTTCCAGCCACGAGGATCCCTCGAGGCGAGTCTCCAGGCAGGCACACGGCTCATCTCTAGTTCCTCACGACAGGTCTCGTCGAGCTGCCCAAGCCATGTCTCCTAGGACGTCCCACGGGGTCTCCTCCACCCAGGGTTGTCTCGCAGAGAGACAACCGGGTTGGGCAGGGTCGTCCATAGGAGGCGAGCTGGGTGGCCATATAGCCTGAGTTTGGCGATCCCGGATTATGCAAGTAACAGGTCCCATGCCAGTCCCCCACGGTGTAACCGCCGGTTGGACACGTGGTCCTGCCAACTGAAACCCCATGATCCGGCGAAGGGACTTGTTACAAAGGCTCAAGGCGAGACTCCAAGGCACTGGATAGCGTCCAGGTTTCGCTTCCATGGAGCAAAACTGGAAGATCAAGGCCTTGAAGACACGCAGCTTGGTCCTTCTGCATAGGTACCGACATCTCCAAACGCTCTTGTTGATCGATTTTCATGGCTCCTGTTGCCAGCCCAAATCCGCCCTACTGACTTCCTGTCTGACAACCCAGGATTTGGACTACGCTACCAAGGTATGTAAAATTCTCTGTGACTTCAACGTCCTCGCTGCAAGCATGGATCGACTGAACGGGTTCCCCTAACAGGCCCCCAAATTCCTGAATCTTGGTCTTGGTCCAGGAGACCTCTGGGCCTAGGGGCTTCGCCTCATTGCTAATCATCAAGAGCCGCCACAATTTGACTCAAGGACTCGATAGGATGGCAACATCGTCGCAAAGTCAAGGTCCGAGACCTTAATATTGCCTAGTGTTGCTCCGCACTGACTTTGGCTAGTAGCTCTGCTCATTATCCAGTCCATACAAGTGTTGAAAAGTGGGGGTGCAAGGACACAGCCTTGCCTCCCCCCTAAATTTAAACAGGGAAGAAGTTCGACTACCCCCACCACACTTTACGCACTTTCAGTACCAGTATAAGGCTTGCTATCATGCCAAAAATCTGTGTCGGAATTCCCCTGAGCCTCAGGATCTCCCATAGCGATTCCCGATGCACCGAGTTCAACGCCTTCTTGAGGTCGATGTAGGCTGCAAGCAACCCACGCCCAAAAACTCACGACGGCGTTCCACAATTACCCCGAAGCGCTAGTATAGGGTCTATTGTGGACTTGCCAGGAGTAAATCCAACTGCTCCGGTCTCTGGTGCCTCATAGGTGGTTGCGGATCCGTTTCAGAAGAATGTGAGCGAGAACCTTGCCTGGTATGCTGAGCATGTAATGCCAACGGTAGTTGCTACAGCCCCATCGATCCCCTTTCCCCCTTTCCCAGAGAGGGATGACCACGCCCCTCAGCAGGTCAGGGGAATGGTACCAGACTGCCAAATGGCAGTCAGGACTGTATGCAGGCCCGAGCCATAGGTTCACCCCCACCCTTTTAGCAGTTCAGCAGGGATATCACATATGCCTGCAGCTTTCCCACTCTTCAGCTTGGAAATCGCCAGCCTAACCTCTTTTAGGGTGGGAAAGGTTCCTCGCTGATGGGTGGGTCCGGCACAGGCACTGAGACTCGCTTGCATCCAAGCTAACTGTTGGAGGGTCCACCTGTACAACTGTTTCAAATACTCAGCCCAACGTTCACGAACCCCAACATGATCTGAGATGATCCGTCCCATCCGCTGATCGGACTGCAGTCATCTTTTGAGGAGGGCTTAGGGTTCAGTTTCTCAGGGCTTGGTAGGCAGGGCGAAGGTCATTTACCAAAAATGGCCTTCGACCTCCTCAGCAAGATTTCCCGATGAACTGTTCCCTTTTCCCTTCTCAGCAGTGTCCGAGCCCTACGCACCATGGAACGACGCAAAACCTGATTCCCTTCAGCCGAGCCTTGCGACAACGCTTCAGTGGCCTCTAATGTCTCCAGGGAGATGGTATTCTGCCTTGTCCTTGGGCGTACGCCAATGGACTCCTGAGCTGCTTCGAGTGTTACGCGCTTGAAGGACTCCCCAGAGCCACTGGATCCGTCAGGGTTTCTGGTTTCTGAGAATCGTCAGAGACTGCCATGGCAACCCCCCGGGCACACTCCTCCTCCCTTAGTCCCTTTTCCAAGTGAAACACCTTAGGGTGGCCACTGGGGGGACGGGAGTTTTGAAGTGGACCCGCAGGGTAGCCACAAGCAGCCTATGGTCGGTGCCACAGAACTCAGCACTCCGGTAAACCTGCAGTTCTGGAGGATCCTCCATCGCGTGCTGACAAGAATGTGGTCGATCTCCTTGGGCCCCTGTACCCGTATCGCTGTACCAAGTCCAGCGATGCGAGTTTGGAGCGCTGGTACCAGGACCAGAGATCCTCATTTTCTGGGACCTAGCAAAAGTCCCGGAGAAGGAGGGTTTTTCTCGCTGCTGGGGTCAGCTCCCGAGCCTGGGGGCCGACAGACATCTCGTAGCCGCTTTG
>NC_051427.1:2591444-2596444 GCF_015228065.2 Penaeus monodon
TTTTGTGGGGTTTATTGGGTTTTTTTTTAATAATCATTCATAATATATACATACACCATACACACGATTATATATATAATATATATATATATTTTATATATATATATATTTATACATTTTTATATATAATTATATTTTATATTTTCTATATATATATATATATATATATATATAATATATATATATATATATATATATATATATATATGTGTGTTTGTGGTGTGTGTGTGTGTGTGTGTGTGTGTGGTGTGTGTGAGTGTTTGTGTTGTGTGTTTTTGTGTGTGTGTTTTTGTAAATATGTGTAATATACACATAATGCATCACTCACATACAAACACCCTTTTTGCCACGTGCATGCTATGTATATATATAAATAGATAGATGGTATACAGTTTATACTGTATATATAATATATATCCAATATCATGTATATTATATATATGTATACACGTGTATATATAAAATATATATATATATATATATATATATTATATATATATGATTATGTATACACGATATATATATATATATTTTATATATATAAAATATATATATATGTATTATACTTTATATTATACATATATACATGAAATATTTTAAACAAAATATATATAAAATATATATTATAAAATATATATATATATATTTTTTTTTTTTTTTTTTTTTTTTTTTTTTTTTTTTTTTTTTTTTTCAAGTGCCCTGTCCTACAAGGACGTTGGCGATCATGAATTTTCCATGATTTTCTTGGCAATTTAGAGCCTTCCACCCGTTTTTTTTTTTTTTTTTTTTTTTTTCTTTTTTTTTTATCGAGTCACCATCTCTATTTACCGGGTTTGGGACCGGCACTTATTTGGGGTGGCTGGCCCACCCAGCGGCTAGGTAGGCAATCGAGGTGAAGTTACATTCCCCAAGGGAACAACGAGCCGGCCGGTGACCCCAAACCCCTCGAACTCAGATTGCCTTCGTGACAGTCTTGAGTCCGATGCTGTAACCACTCGGCCACCGCGGCCTAATATATATATATATATATATATATATATATATATATATATATATAAAATATAATATATAAAATCATATAATATAATCATATATAATAATAATATACATATTAGAAATAAATATATATAATTATATATATATATATATATTAATATAATATATAATATAAAATATATATATATATATATATATATATTATATATATATATATATATATAATATATATATTTTAGATTATATGATATATATATATATATATATATACATATATAGAGAAACAGTATATTTATATATATATATATATATATAATATATATATAATATATATATATTAAAATAAAATATATATATATATATATATATATATATATATATTATATATTATACACACACCTGTAGACTGTAGGGGCCCGAATGATAGCTCTACAAGAGTATGGTGGTGGCAAGCTTAGGGTGTAAGGTAGACGACCAAGATGTCTTGACTCCTTTATTATATAGTATGATGGAGTACGGCGCGCCGAGGAGCGTGGTGTTACCCCTTGGCTCCCCGCAGCGAGTCTGCCTGTCATCTCCTACAGTGGTCTAAAGATGGGTATAGATCACGTGCTTGCCATGTGACAATCGGCGGTGATGAAAAGTAGTGTTACAACAATGCATAGCTCTTCTGGAGGGGGATAGACAACACAACTTTGGAATGTCTAGTGTGGCAAGAAAAGACGAATAAACAGGGAAAGCAATGGACATACTTTCATGCATGTATATGTATGTGTGTATCTGGGAATATATGCATGTGATAATAATTATATACAAGTTATGTATAATATAACAACAGATAAATAAAAAATCATTGGCATACATATTTTAGTAACATTATATATATGTATATATATATAGCTGGGTTACAAAATTTAAGAATAAAAACATTTCTATATGCACATATACCAACACACATGTGCACTGGATTGCAAGAGTATCGGTGTGAGGGGGGGTCAATGCGGCCCGAAAACGCTCACTCAAGTGCTGGTGTTTTGGGTGGGAGGGGTTGGTACGTCTGAGGGTAGCTCGTTCGGACTGTCTGGGCTCATGGTTCGGAACGGTGTTCACGATAGCCTTCCAAAGTCATCATAAACAAGATCAGTCTGTTTCTAAACACTAAAATAAGCCATATAATTATATACTGGGAAAGGGGGATCTGAGAGCTGGTAGTTGTATGACATCTCTGGACATCAGGGCTACCAACATGGGGTACGTTGGACATCAGTTCACCCCACATAGTGACAGGGGTACATATTTCTCGGTCCGTGTGTAGTGTGTATGTGTTTGTTGTTTTATGCTTGTATGTGTGTAGTGGTGTGTGTGTTGTGTGTGTGTGTGTGTGTTGTGTGTGTGTGGTTGGTGTGTTGTGTGTGTGTGTGTGTGTGTGTGTGTTGTGTGTCCGTCCGTTTGCGTGCGTGTGTGGTGAAGTGTATTTTTCATCCTGTTTAAGCTTCCTCCTTTTATCCTCCTAACCTATTTTTTTTCTTTACATCGCGTGTTAATTCGACCCGATGTAACAAGCGCGTTTGATCCCCCTTTCAGGTCGTCTTCAAAGGCAAGTCGATTCCTATGAGACAAATTCATAAAAGGGTATTGGAAGGTCGTGGAAAAGAGGTTTAAACAGCGTGATCACAAAGGACCAGATGCACTACATACATACATGCTTACATAATAACATAAACATACACACATACAATCATACATACAAACTTATTACATTCATAACTATATACATACATATTTTCGGACACATCACACGCATACTTATGCATATAATTTCGTGCAACCCATGAATACGCAAATACAAAAAATATCTTAATATATTATAAATGTCAAAGTTTATATATATAATAAAATTTTATATATTATATTATATATATTTATATAATTATATATATATTATATATATATATATATATATAATTTTATCTGTGTGTGTGTGTGTGTACATAAATATAAACATCCACGTACGCGGATAAAGACCTCTTATATATATAAAAGGATCCACATACATAAAATATATTTAGATATGAATACTTACTCCCTTTCACCAGTAGAGGACAAAGCTCGGGAACATCAAGCAGCACAACAGAAACGCTTGAACTAAAAGAAGAAACACTCAGACTTTATTCTGCTTGACTGAGGACATTTGGACAAGGTCGCGGGAGCAGGATTTTTGTGTTCTCACTCGTCTTCACTTGGAGGCGAGGCAGGTATGCCTTTGCCGAAGGCGCGGGCGTGGACAGGGAAGGAGAGGGTGGGGTATGGGAGAGGGAGGGAGAGGAGAAAGAGAGAGAGAGGGAGAGGAGAAAGAAAGAGGTAGGAGAGGGTGGGGGATGAGAGACGGAGGGGGAGGAGAAAGAGAGAGGGAAGGAGGGGTGGGGTATGAGAGAGGAGGGAGAGTGGTAAAAAAGAGAGAGGGAGTGGAGAAAGAAAGAGGAAGGAGAGGATAAGAGAGAGGGAGGGAGAATAGAAAGGGAGGAGGAGAAAAGAAAAGAGAGGAAGGGAAAGAAAGAGAGAGGAGGGACGGGGAAAGAGAGGGAGGCAGGGAAATGGGCAAGAGAGAGGGAGAGGAGGAAGCAAAAAGGAGAAGAGAAAGAGTAAGAAAGAGGGAGGAAAAGGGGGACAAAGAAGAGGGAGGAGTAAGAGAGAGGAAGGAGAGATCCAAGGGAGAGGGGAAAGAGAGAAGGACGAAAGCATAGATGGAGAAAAAAATGGAGCGAGAGGAGAGATGGATATTAAATAGTAAAAAATAAATTATTATAATATAATAAAATATATATATATATTTTATATATATATATATATATATATATATACATACACACACACACACACACACACGCACACACACACACACCCCACACACACACCCACACACACACACACCACACACAAATATATATATAAAATATTAATAATATATATTATATATAAATATATATATATAATATAATTTTAATATATATAAATATATATATATATATATATATATAAAATATATAATATATATATATAATGAGAGAGAGAGAGAGAGAGAGAAGAGAGAGAGAGAGAGAAAAGAGAGGAGGCGAGAGAGAGAGAGCGAAAGAGAGAGAGACGGGGAGTTAGGGAGAGGGAATAAAAGAAAAAGAAAAAAAACAGTCAAACAAAAAAGAAAAAACAAAAGAATGGAAAAAGTCCAGCCACAGCAACAAACCAAGAGCGAGAGTGCGTAAAAGGGGGGGCAAGAGGGGGGGAAGGAAGGGTTCCAGGGCCCGGGGGTGGGCGCAGCGGCAGAGCGAGACAGATGGAGAGCCCGACAGAGAAGGAGCGAGCGAATTATGAGCCCTTAATGCAACAGCTTAGAATCAACTGGCCACTGCAAGGCGACGGGCAGCCAGTGCACGCAAACAATAAGCCCGGAAACCAATATCCGAAAGTGGTGAGGGATTATCCTCTATTGCGGGAAAATCACCTGATATTCGGATCTATGGAGACATTTTTATTTAGTGTCGACAACCCGCCGATGTGCTCCCTTTTATTGCACTGTTTTCTTTGTGTGCAACAAGATTTCATTGCACGTACTCAGCGAGCGTTGATATGAAAGAGTTCACGGTGGCAAATCTAGAAGAGAGAGAGTGAGAGAGATAAAAAAAGAAGAAGAAAAAAGAAAAAAGAAAAAAAGAAAAAGAAAAAAAAAGAAAAAAAAGAAGGAAAAAAGAAAAAAAAGAAAAGAAAAAAGAAAGAAGAAGATAGAAGAAAGAAGAAAGAAGAAGAAGAAAAAGAAGAAGAAAAAGGGAAAAAACGAAGAAGAAGAGAAGAAGAAGAAGAAGAAGAAAAAAAAAAGGGAAGAAGAAGAAGAAAAAGGGAAAAAAAAAAAAAAAAAAAAAAAAAAAAAAAAAAAAAAAAATATATATATATATATATATATATATATAATATTATATATATATATATAAAATATATATAATTATAGTGTG
>NC_051427.1:2605614-2618114 GCF_015228065.2 Penaeus monodon
AGGAGAGAGAAAGGAGAGGGAAAGGAGAGAGAGAGAGAGAGAGAGAGAGAGAGGAGAGAGAGAGAGAGGATCAATTAAAGTTTAATGTGAAACAGGGTTAAATTTAAACGGCGCCCAAAAAGAATTAATTAGTAAGATTTGAAAGTTTTGAATCAGAAAGCTGAGGATTTGTTCTGAATGGAAAAAGCGGCTTATTTTACCAGGAAGCAATTAATGAGGAAAAATCTATTGAAATTGGAAATCAAATGCCGAGTTTTGTGTGTGTTTTTTCTCCTCTCTCTCTCTCTCTACTCTCTCTCTCTCTTCTCTCCCTCTCTCTCTTCTTTTCTCTCTCTCTCTATCTCTTGTTTCTTTCATTATCATTTTCCTTTTTCTTTTCTCTCTTTTCCCCTCTCGTTCTTCTTTTTTTGGTTCCTTCTCTCTCTCTCTCTCTCTCTTCTCTCTCTCTCTCCCTCTCTTCTCTCCTCTCTCTCTCTCTTCTCTCTCTTTTGCTTTTTCTTTTCTCTCACTATCTTTTCTCTTTGATTCTCTCTTTCTTCTCTCTTTTCTCTTCTTCTCTCTCTCTCTCTCTCTCTTACTCTAACTCTCTTTTCTTTTCTTTGATTCCTCCTCTCTCTATCTCTCTCTCTCTCTCTCTCCTCTCTCTCACTCTTTTCTCTTTTGATTCTCTCTCCTCTTCTCTCTCTCCTCTCTCTCTCTCCCCTCTCTCTCTCTCTCTCTGTGATTTCTCTCTTTGATCTCTCTCTCTCTCTCTCTCTCTCCTCTCTCTCTCAATTTGCCCTTCTTTGAATCAAGCCTCAGTCCTCTTTCTCGAAGATGAAACCCTCCTCTGTACGTCTGCGCGCATGTCCACCCGCACTTTGCTTCAATACTTGCAAAGAGGGCGATAATACGTGGTTCCTTAACTAAATTAAAAATCGACATTGCTCAGTATTCCCCTTGTCATGAAACAGCTAAAATATATCAAAGATTTCTCCCGACGTCATCTGCATTTCGGTTGAAAGATTAATCTCAGTTCTGTTCTGGCAAACTGTTCCGTTCGTTACCATTTCAACAATATCATCGTCATGCGTCTAAATGAAACAAAACAGGTGTTCATATGAAATCACATATTCATTCTCTTGATCACTGCCAGTGCCTGTCATTAAATCACATTCATTTCCTTTTTTTGCATATTTTCACGTATGTATGTGTCTTCGTGCATATACAATTTATTTATATAAAGAATTACCGAGGAGGAAGAGGTGGATAATGAAAGGAGGAGAAGAAGGAAGGAAACAATAGAAAAAAGGATAGGGAGATAAGAAAAACAAACGGAAATAGAGATTAGTGTGTGATTCTCTGGTGCTTATATATGTGTGGCTGTATGTGCACATATTTAAATATGTATATATATATATATATATATATATATATATATATATATATATATATATATATATATATATATATATATATATATATATATATATGCGTGTGTGTGTGTGTGTGTTTGTGTGTGAGTGTGTGTGTGTATGTGTGTGTGTGTACATTCATACATACCTACACACACACACACACACACATATATATATATATATATATATATATATATATATATATATATATATATATATATATATATATATTTAAATATGTGCACATACAGCCACACATATATAAGCACCAGAGAATCACACACTAATCTCTATTTCCGTTTGTTTTTCTTATCTCCCTATCCTTTTTTCTATTGTTTCCTTCCTTCTTCTCCTCCTTTCATTATCCACCTCTTCCACCCAGGTAATTCTTCTTTATTTTCTTCCTTTTTTATTCTCTCTCTCATTTTCCACTTACCATTTTCATAGAGCAAAGGACGTACAACTTTCTCGCATTTTCTTAAATTAACCTCAAGGATTCCGAATTTCGGTTGCAAAAACGTTTTTTCTTTTTCTTTTTCTTTTTCTTCTTTCTTTCTTTCTTTCTTTCTTTCTTTCTTTTTTCTTTCTCTCTCTCTTTCTTTCTTTCTTTCTTTCTTTCTTTCTTTCTTTCTTTCTTTCTTTCTTGAGAAACTTTGATCGTCATTGCATCTTATTTTACTTATTGTAATTCTCATAATATGGTGTTTCCTTTATTTACTTTTTTTATCATTACAAAAGTCAAGTCATTTAGAAGAGAGATGATACATTAAGTTTGATCAAATTCACATTCATTCCTCTCAGATTTAAAAAAAAAAAAAAAAAAAGTGAGAAAAATAAGTACATTTAATTTAAATTCTTAAAACATCTACAAATAACTTTCTTGTTTAATTTTATTTATTTATACATTCATTTATATATTTATTTTCATCTTAGTAGAATTTTAATTTATCTGAATCCAGGTTTTCTCGTTTTCCATTGTCTTATGTCACACGTCAGATGAAAATTTAATGTTATTTCATTTTCGAAATATGTTTGGGGGATTTCGATAAATTACATTAATTATTTTCAACAGTTTGGACAATGGAAATGTAAGAGTACCTATTACACATAATATTTCCATCTCATATATCTTTATTCACAAAGATGACAGTATAAGAATAGTGATTGTACATTTTTAAAGAATGATGATATTAATGATGGTGATAATAATGTTAATAATAGTAATAGTAATAACATTGATAATGATGCTAATAATGATAATGATGATAATAATAGAAATGATAATAATAATAATAATAATAATAATAATAATAATGATAATGATAATGATAATAATAATAATAATAATAATAATGAAGGAGATAAGGTGAAGGAAAATGAAATGAAAGAGAAAACAATGAAGGAGTATAAGCGACGGCTGAGGTTAATTCTAAAGTCCAAGTTGAATGGAAGAAACAAGGTAACTGCAATTAATACCTGGGCAGTAGCAATATTCAGATATGGAGCAGGAATAATAAGCTGGAGAGAGAGTGAACTGAGAAGTATCGACAGAAAGACAAGAAAAAAACTGACAATGTATGGTGCCATGCACCCAAAAAGTGATATAGACAGACTATTATGAAAAGGAAGGAAGGAGGTCGTGGCCTTATCAGTGTGGAACAATGTGTAAAAGGAAAAGAAAACAGCTTAGGTTTTTATGTGGCAAACTCAGAAGAGTTGTTGATAAGAGGTGTGTGTGGATCAGGAACCATACAGACAGAGGAAACAATGGAGAAAGAAGAATTCAAAAGGAGAAAGGCAGAAGAGCTCAAACAAAAATGGACAGGAAAGGCAATGCATGGGCAATTCGTCAGAGAGATGCCAGAAAAGGTAGACAGGGTTAAATCTTGGGAATGGCTGTCAAGGAGTGATTTGAAGGTTGAAACAGAAGCTCTCCTATGTGCTGCACAAGAGTAAGCAATAAGGACCAACTACGTGAAGTATTATATAGATAAGAGCAGCGACAGTCCACTGTGTAGAATGTGTGGTAAACGAGGTGAAAGCATACAGCATATTGTTTCAGAGTGCGAGAAATTAGCCCAGAAAGACGTCACGATAACATGCCAAAGAAAGTACACTGGGATTTGTGTAGGAAACATGGGCTTGAGCACTCAGATAAGTGGTATGAACACACCCCAGAGGGTGTTGTTGAGAACGAGGCCGTGAAAATTCTGTGGGATATCAATGTACAATGTGATAACGTCATTCAGGCAAGAAGACCAGATGTTATAGTCATTCATAAGGGAAAGAAAGAGGCTCTAATAGTTGATATTGCCGTACCTGCAGATACGAGGATTGCAGAAAAAGAGTTAGAGAAGGTAGAAAAGTACCAAGATCTGAAAAGGGAAATAAAAAGGTTGTGGGAACTGCGATGTGCAAAAGTTGTTCCAGTAGTGATTGGTGCCCTCGGAAGCGTTACAAAAGATCTTGAATGTTGGACTGAAAATATGGACATTGGGCCTGAGGTTGGAGAACTGCAGAAGACTGCTTTATTGGGGACGGCAAGAATACTGAGAAAAGTGCTAGAACTTTAAAGGAGAAGGACAACTGTTAGCCTTTAGTCATTTGCTATGACTCGCATAACAGGAAGAAAAACGGCAATAAGAACAGCCAGTGCAGAAATGCTTAAAATCCCATAAAAAAAAAAAAAATAATAATAATAATAATAATAATAATAATAATAATGATAATATAAAATAATAAATAAAAAATAATAATAATAATGATAACGATAAAAACAATAATAATAATGATTTTTTTTTCTTTTTTTTTTCTTTTTTTTTACGGTAGGTTCATGTTTGAGCCGCCGTGGTCACAGCATGATACTTGATTGTAGTTTTCATGTTGTGATGCTCTTGGAGTGAGTACGTGGTAGGGTCCCCAGTTCCTTTCCACGGAAATAATGATATTGTGACAATAAAAAAATAATAGTAATGAAAATGGTAATAATGATAATGCTGTTTATGAAGAATGGGGACATTAAGGATAGTTGTTTTGTCTCGTATTTATTTTCCGTGAAGTAGAATTTTATATTTGTAAATGGCTTGTTTCGTTGCATGTGTTGATTCTACATATCGATTTTTTTGTTTGCTTGTTTGTTTGTTTGACGTAAATACTCTTTTTAGTGAATGTATGATATTTTGTAGAATTATTTACGCCATACAGTAAATGGTAGGCTTTATACATACTCGTACATGTGTCTGTGTGCTTTTCGTAGCTTAAAGACGTAAACAGGAATCAATAGCCAGCATCTCCTCTCAATTGCAGTAGAGAACGAGGGGAAGAAAGAAAGATGATTTTGACTAACACGATGACAAACGAACAAACGTGTTACACCCTTGACCCTGATGTTGACTTGATGCTTAGGAGACGAGGCAAAGGGAGGGCGTGGTTTGAAGAAATGGGCGGAGCTTGGGATGACAGATGTGTGACGTCCTTAGTGAATATATGGTATACGAAAGTTACGAGGAGTGATGTCACGAGACTGTGAGTCATTCAGCCACGTGAGTTGCCTTGATGACGTCATAAATGTAATCGTAAGAAACACTTGTGCTGAAATCGAATGGAGTCCTAGATATTTTTACTTTCACTGTACGTTAGAATAACATTTTCATTGATAAAATGATAATAATAACAATAACGGTGATGATGAGGACGATAACGATAATGATAAATATAATAGTAACCCTAATGGTGATGATGATGATTACTATAATGATATTGATAAAAAGAACAGTAACAATAACTATAATAGTGATAATAGAGTCGGGGATGACCAACTTACAACAGAAGGAGGCAAAAACGAAGTCACTGTAGATGAGAATTAGAAGCGAAACCTTATTCACGCCGTACAGAAACAGACTAGCGTTTTAGGGAGAAAATGTCTCAAGAGCAAAAGACCTTCTTAATCTTGAAATGACTAGATTCGAAAAACTGAAATCAGACGTGTGGGAGGAGCCTAAGGGAGGAGGTTCTTGGGTTCTTTTAAGTCGTAGGGGCGTGTCCACAGCTATGGTCCTTATTTCCAGTGTACAAGGTAGATGCCAGATATGTGTACGTGTGATAGTTCTTCGAATAAGGATTATACTGGACTCATCACTTCTCACAAAGAGCGACAGAAGACATGAAACTGCTTTAAAAAAACAGGTAATTAGCCTGATATCTGAGGGCTATAGGAAAGGAACAGGATTTTCATCATCGTATCATCGAAAAAAGAAAAAATAGAAACAAGGAAGATACAATCCGTCCTAACATTACACTGATAGTGAAGCCCATTGTTCTCTTACATTATAGAGCAAAAGAACACGAATTTTGCTTTAAATTAATTCAGCTCTGACTGTTATCTACTCATTCATCCGCAATCATGCTTAAATTACCGGAACGTAGCGGAATTGCGTCGTTTACAAAATGTAGAACCGTCACTCAAAAAAGTACCTTACAGTAAATTTTTTAACACTAATTAGCCTTGGACTAATTACTGTAATATGTTCATGCCTGGCAGCAAACAATATTTTAATATTCCTCAACAATTATGTAGTAAAAATAGAAATTGAAGACAGTTCAATGATTTTGTATTGCCATCCTTCTTTTTTATCTTTTAGGATTACTTGCAAAGTATTTCATATACATTTTTTTAAGCTAAAGAATACATAGCTTTAGAGAAAATTAAATATGGACCTGGCACACAGAAATCATTTCTATAAATATAATACACGTACTTCAAACATATACGGATTATCATTTCCATATTCAAGTGATATTAATACAGAATTACATTTAGAATGAGCAGAGTATGTATGATATTGCATTTACCTGTACACATATCAACATGCACATGCTCGTACACACAAAAATGTTTTCGCACAGATACTGCGTCTGGTTTTCAACCTCCCCATTGCCTATATATAAATATGTGTGTGTGTGTGTGTGTGTGTGTGTGTGTGTGTGTGTGTGTGTGTGTGTGTGTGTGTGTGTGTGTGTGTGTGTGTGTATATATATATATATATATATATATATATATATATATTATATATGTATATATATATATATACATACTTATACATTAATGAATGAATACATATATATATACATATATATATACACACTTTTACACACAACAAAAAACGCGCACACACACAAACACACACATATACACACACACACACACACGCACACACACGCACACACACACACGCACGCACACACACACACACACACACACACACACACACACACACACACACACATCATATTTTCTTCCTCTAGACTGAAATTAATTTTATGCGGAAGGTAACACACAAAGCATTAGGGAAACTGTTCTTTTTCCGGCGTCACGGGGCTACTCAAACGAATACTAATTCCTTTGAAGGGAAATCGCAAAGGGAAAGAGTTTCTCTCGCTCTCTTGCCCGGACATTTTCGGATAGGATATTCAGGTCTTATACTTCTGTTCATATATCTACGCTCGCACGCTTGCAAGAGCACGCACACACATACGCACAGACCGACCAAGATTAAAACGCAGATAATAGAGTAATTAGATATTACGGATAAGAATTGACACAGATTGATATAGATATAGAAAATAAAACAAACCGCATTGTTGGCGGAATAATAGTTTGGAAGTTTAAAATACCCCTACGTAATTAATATATATATATATATAATATATATTATAATTATATAATTTTATTATTTTATAATAAACAAATTATAAAATAATTGTATATAATAATATATAATAGATATATATATATATATATATATATATAATATATTATAATAAGATATATTATATAAAATTTAAAATTATATAATATAAAAATATAATAATATAATATATATTTTTAAATAATATAATATTATATATATATTATAATAGTAGTATGTATGATGTATTATGATTTTATGTATGTATATATAAACATATATCTACAGTTTTATGTATGTATGATGTCTGTAGATAATATATATAATTTTAAATAAATATATATAATATTATATATATATATATATATTATATTTAATATATTATATTATATAAAATTATATATAAAAAAGAGGGGGGTGTGTGGGTGTGATGTGTTTTTGGTGTGCGTGATTATATATAAATAATAAACATAATGAATTATTAATAAAAATATAAAAAAATATATTTATTATGTATATATGTATATAACCCCTACAAATGAATGTATATGATATATGTATGTATAATATACATAATATATATTTATATATATATATATATAAAAAAAAATAGGGGGAGAGAGAGGGAGAGACAAAGGGGGGAGGGGGGAAAGAGAGAGAGAGAGAGAAGGAGAGAGAGAAAGAGAGGGATTGGTATGTATATATGTATATGTATAATATACAGTTGTATACATATAAGTAAATTAAAATATTAATATATATTAATATTATATATTATATAAAATTATATATATGGTGTGTGTGGTGTGTGTGTGTGTGGTGTGTTGTGGTGGTGTTTGTTGTATATAAATATATATTATATATAAATAAAATATTAATATATATATATAATATATAATATATATATATATATAGGGTAATTTGCAAACACACACCTACATAGCGTGTGTATGGTTTAAAATTATATATATATATTTTATAATATATATAATATATATATATATATATTATATTGTTGTGGTGGTTTTTGGGTGTGTGGGGTGTGGGGTGGTAGTATAGAGTATGTGTTATTTATATGTAAAATATATATACTTTATATATAAAAATTTTTTTTGGGGTGTTTGTGTGTGGTGGGGTGGGGGGTGGGGGTTTTTTGTGGTTGTGTGTGTGTGGTGGGTGTGGGTGGGGTTATAAAAAGGGAAAAATAAAAATTATTAAAAGATATAAATATAAAATTATATATATATAAAATAAAATTTAGATGTTTTTTTAAAATATATATATTGATATAAAATATAAAATAAAAAGATATATTATATAATTATATATATATATATATATATATATATAAATTAATATATAATAAATAAAAATTAAGATATAATTTTTTTTTTGTTTTTCTTTTGTTTTCCTTTTTTTCCTAGGTTTTTAATGTTTCATTGATGTAACATTAGTAAACCTTTTATCCCCTTTGTATATTTTCGTTACTTTTGTAAAAAAATTTTTATATGGGTACAAAAAAATATCTTTTGGGGAAAGGACCCGGAAAAGCCATTTACGGAAAAAAATTTGAAGAATCTTTTTTTTTTTAAGAATTCCTTATATGTATAAACTACTAAAAAGAAAAGAAGAAGAAAAAGAAGAAGAAAAAAAAAAAAAAAAAAGAAAAAAAAAAAAAAAAAAATATATATATTATATAATAATATATAATTATATCGTGTGTGGGGGTGTGTGGTTTGGTGGGGGGTGTTTGGGGTGTGATAGCTACCACAGTAAGAAAGTTTTTTATATAACAGAATTGCATCATCATTATGATTATAGTATGGCTGTTTTATCATTTTGTCATTTTTTTTATTTTTCATTTTAATTACTTTTACCATCATTATGTTACCATTTTCCCATTAAAATTTATTACTTTATTAATTTATCAATTTTTAATTCATTTTTTTATTAATATCAAATATCACACAACATCATCAATTTTTTTTCATAAACAGAAAAAAATTTTATATTTTTATGTAACCAAACAAAAATGACCCTTATCTTTTTATTGAAAAAAATTACCCAACATGAAGAGAGGGAGATACACTAACAGAAAAAATCGCATATATTCCCCTTCACAAAAGAGAAATACAATATTTTGTATTGCATAAAATTACATAAGTGCAGTATCGATTTTGTTAATAAACAGTATTCTTTTTGTTACATTAAACGAATTGATTTTTTTACTTTAGTACAAAATTTGATTCAAATTTGCATCAGTAAGTAGTTTTTTTTTTCCTTAGTGCAGTATCCATCCTTTTGTTACAAAGTACAGAATTAATTTTTGATACAAAGTAAATAGTGATTCTTGTTACAATAGTACTGATTGTTAATTAGACGATGTTTTCCTTTTACATTAGACAGAGGAGAAGTATCTATATCAGATGCCGTCTTTCCGGAGAAAAACAACAAAACATTTATCCTGAGCACAAAAAAGGCAATAAAGAGTGACGTTATCCGCCTTCAGAAAAATTTTTCAAAATAGGGGGGTTACTCCGTCTTCAGCCCGGTCGCGCGTTCGTTCGGCTGATCGGGGAGACGGGTTGCGTATGTAACCCCTTTGGGTTTTAGAGGAAGAGGTGAAAATTTGAAAAAGGTTAGGGTACGTTAAGGGGAAATTTTGCTTTGGGGGAAATTCGCTTTCCAGTTGAAAAAAGTTTAATAGAAAAACGTTTGGAAGAGAAAAAAGACAGATAGATATAAATATTTTTACACATATTATGCGTGTGTGTTGTTGGTGTGTGGGGGTGTGTGTGTGGGGGGTGTGTGTGTGTGTGTTTGTGTGTGTGTTGGGGGTTTTGGGTGTGGTGTTGTGTGTGGGGTGTTGGTGTGGTTTTTTTTTTTTTTTTTTTTTTTTTTTTTTTTTGTTTTTTTTGTGTGTTGTTGTTGATAATATAATATATATATATTATATATATATATATATATATATATATATATATATATTAATATATATATATATTATTTTTTAAACAAACCCCCGGGACGGGTCACTCCAAGTATAAACCAAAAGGCCCCAATGCTAAAAAAACCAACCCCCAGGTCGGGGGAAAAAAATTTCGATCTTTACTCTAGTATGGTAAAAAGGTAATATCTAAAAGTTAGATCCTATTTGCACACCCTTTTGGACCGGGTTCGATCCTGGGGGAGGGTTTTTATTTATGATACAAGCGGCATTGCAATTCCATTCTATATATATATTATATATATATATATTATATAATATAATATATATATAAAATATTATAATATTATTTTTTTTTTTTTTTTTTTTTTTATTTTTTTTTTATTATATAATTATTATATATATTTTTTTTTTTTTTTTTTTTTTTTATTTTTTTATATAATATAATATATTATTATTATATAATAAAAATTTTAAAAAGTAATAATATAAAAATTTTATTTAATAATTTAAAAATTTTTTAATAATTTATTTAAAAGGGGGGTTTAAAAAGGGTTTTTAAAAAACCAAAAAAAATAATCAAATTTTTTTCGCCCAGGGTTTTTTGGAAAGGTCAGACAAATCAAACAAAATAGATCCCCCAAACGAAAAAAAAAAAAAAAGGGGGAGGACAAAAAAATCAAATTAGATGAAACTAGGTTTGGGAGAATAGGCAAATCATTTAAGTTTTTGGGAAAAAGTTATGAGACAAAGCCCCCAAAAAAATCAAAAACTTTAAAGGACAAGTTGCTTCGAATTGGAAAACATTTATGCTGTTCACAACATGGTTGAAAAAAATATACAAATAACCAATAATCAGTAGCAGACAATTTAAAATCTCGGGGTTTTTCACACACAAATTTGGGTGGGAAAGTTTTTGGGCCCAAGCAGGGTTTTCCCCTCAATGGGTCCCTAGGGCCCTTGCCCCCAGATCAGCAGAAACAAAGGGGAGACTTTAAGGAAATTTTAAACGACTGGGATGAGGGCAGGGAAAAAGTGAAGGGGGGAAACATGATTCTACAGTAGATCCCGAGGACAAAAAATTTATCAAAGCAGGGCTGCCAGGAGGGGGAAATGGAAGTCAAAATAAAAATTTTGGATTCAGGGTTTAAAAAGGAAAGGTCATGGCACTGTCTTCGGGATACGAGGGGATTTTGCATTTTACTTCCCGAGAGCAAGGAAAACAATACATCTGCTTTTTAAAGAATGCGTTTCGAGAAAAACTGTCCAAAAAATCTCAGAAAAACGCCCTGAAAAACTGCACAAAGCGTTTTTTCCCCCTCGGAAGCAACCCCCTTTACGGCGCTGGCACCAAGAGCTTTGCTCCGGAATTTTGATGGAAAATCCCCGACATCACCTTACAACCCCGATTAGCCCCATCCGACATATTGTTTCTAAGCTTTAAAAAAATCATTTAAAGGTAAATTTTTTCCCCGGTTGAAGATGTAAAAAAAGCTGCCTGAATGGGTTTAGATAATGATTCCAACGGCGGCGATGCTTATTACCCACATTTTTGGGTCAAGTTGAAACACCTTTAAAAAAGTTTGGAAACAAAAATTTTAGGTGCATTTATTAAAAATCTTCCATATATTTTTTTTTATGGACTTTTTCACGAACTTTTTGAAGCCCCCCGCCGCGCCGCTGTGATGGGGTTTTGTGTGTGTTTAAAAATATATATATATAATATAGATAAAATATATATATAATATAAAATATATATATATAACACACACCACACAATAATATAAATATATAATATATATAATATATATTATATATATAAAATATATAAAAATATATATATTCATATATTTAAAATAAAAATTTCATTGAATTAAATACATAAAATTAATATGTATTATATATATAAAACAAATATAATAATATAAATATATATATAATATATATATATATAATATATTTATTATATATTGGGTTAATAATAATTTTTTTTTTTTTTTTTGGGGGTATATATATTAATATATGTAAAATTTTAAAAATTATTAAATATAATATAAATCATTAACATATTATATTATTATTATTTTTTGTATATATATATATTAATAATATGTTATAAAATTATATATATATATATTATATAATATATATAATATAATTATAAATATATATTTTGTATGTATTATAGGATAATGATATAAAATAAATAAATAAATTTTTAAATATAATAAAAATATTAAAAAAAATAATTTTGATGGGTGTAGGGCGTGCGTATCTGGAGGGGGGAAATTTTACGCAAAGTTCTAAAACAGAAACAGAAGAAACAAAAATTTTCATAACAAAAACCCAACAGAAAAAAAACAAAACCCCGGGGGAAAAAAAAACAATAAACAAAAATATCCCAAAAAATAAAAATGAAAAACCTAACATGGTTCACGCCCACAGGGACCCGCCCGGGTGACCGGCACA
>NC_051427.1:2625614-2628114 GCF_015228065.2 Penaeus monodon
CGTGAGTTTGGTCGTGGGTTGCTTGCAACCTACATCGACCTCAAATCGGGAATCGCTATGGGAGATCTTGAGACTCAGGGGAATTCCGATGCAGATTATTGGCCTAATAGCAAGCCTTTATACTGTTACTGAAAGTGCTGTAAAGTGTGGTGGGGGTCTGTCGAACTTCTTCCCTGTTAATTCAGGGGTAAGGCAAGGCAGTGTCCTTGCACTAACACCTTTCAACACCTGTATGGACTGGATAATGGGCTGAGCTACTAGCCAAAGCCAGTGTGGAGCAACACTGGGCAATATCAAGGTCTCAGACCTTGACTTTGCCGATGATGTTGCTATCTTATTTGAGTCACTGGTGGTGGCTCTTGATGCATTTAGCAACGAGACGAAGCCCTTAGGCCTAGAGGTCTCCTGGACCAAGATCAAGATTCAAGACTTTGGGGGCCTGTTAGTGAAACCCGTTCAGTCGATCCATGCTTGCGGCGAGGACGTTGAAGTTACAGAAAGTTTTACATACCTTGGTAGCGTACTCCATATCTCTGGGCTGTCAAACAAAGAAGTCAATAGACGGATTGGTCTGGCAACAGGAGTCATGAACTCGATCAACAAGAGCATTTGGAGATGTCGGTACCTATGCAGAAGGACCAAGCTATGTGTCTTCAAAGCCTTGATACTGCCAGTTTTGCTCTATGGAAGCGAAACCTGTACGCTATCTGGTGCCTTGGAGTCTTGTCTTGATGCCTTTTGTAACAAGACCTTTTGCCGGATCATGGGGTACAGTTGGCAAGATCACGTGTCCAACCGGCGGTTACACCGTGAGACTGGCATGGGACCTGTTACTTGCATAATCCGGGATCGCCAACTCAGGCTATATGGCCACCTAGCTCGTTTCCCTGTGGGTGACCCTGCCCATCAGGTTGTCTCTTTGCGACACAACCCTGGGTGGGGTGGGTGGGGCTGCCTGGAGACTCGCCTCGAGGGATTCTCGTGGCTGGAAGTGAATAGTGGATGCGGCCATGCGCCCCCGTCGGCATTAGCACCTTGATGATGATGATATATATATATGTGTGTGTGTGTGTGTGTGTGTGTGTGTGTGTGTGTGTGTGTGTGTGTGTGTGTGTGTGTGTGTGTGTGTGTATATATATATATATATATATATATATATATATATATATAGTATATATATATATATATATATATATATATATTATATATATATATATATATATATATATATACATATATTTATATATCTATATGTTATTTCATATATATATATATATATATATATATATATAGTCTATAATATGTATATATCTATATAATATTTTATTATAATATAATTATAAACATATATACATAAACACGCATATATGCACGCGAGTACATATGTGTGTGATTATAGATGGAACCATTAACCTGTGAATGTTTTTGAAGTGAGTAAATATGAATTCCCTATTCCGATGCAAACCATTACATTTATAGCCAAAGGGTTTTTTATCTAATATTTATCATGGACGTTTAATATGATGGTTTCAATTATTTTCAACTCAGCGATGCTATTTTCTTCTTTTTTTCTCTTTTTTCTTTTCTTTTTTTTTTGCAGTATATGTTGATTATTTTTTCCCATTTCGTACATCATCCAATTAACTTAACGACTGATCTGTGTGATTCTGCAAAAGGATTTATTTTTTATTGTTATTACTATCATTATATTATATTATGTTATATTTTTTTCTTCTTCTTTTTTTCTTCAAAATCAAATAATCAGTCGAGAAAAAGAGAGAGAGGGGGAGAGCGAGAGAGAGAGAGAGAGAGAGAGAGAGAAAGAGAGAGAGGGGGAGAGCGAGAGAGAGAGAGAGAGAAGACAGAGAGGAAGAAGAGAGAGAAAGAAGATAAAAAGAATGGAAGGAAGACGAGAATGAGTGAACAGCTAGATAAAGAAGAAATATGTCAGAGAGTGGAGATAACGCGGAAGAATGAAGGGGAGAAAATGAGGTTAATAAAAAGGAGGAAGAGGTAAAAAGAGAAAAAGGAAAGAAGAAAGGAGTGAAGATAAATAGAAAGAGAGAAAGGGAGAATGATGATAAAGAGAAAGAAGAGAGAGAACAAAGACAAATGAAGAGGTAAAAAGAGAAAGAATGAACATAATTAAGAAGAATGACAAAGAAAAAAATAAAGAAACATTTATGGCTTGGGATCTCCTCTCTCCTCTCTTCTCCATCTCTCTCTCTCATCAGCTTTCTCTCTCCTCTCTCTCCTTCGTCTCTCCTCTCTCCTCTCTCTCTCATCTCTCTCCCTCTCGTCTCTCTCTCTGTCCCTCTCTGTCTGCTCTTCTCCCTCTCTCTCTCCTACTCTCTCTCCTCTCTCTCTCTCTCTCTCTTTCTCTCTCTTTCTCACTCTCTCTCGCTCCTTCTCCGTCGCTCTCTCTCTCCTCGGTCTTCTCTCTCTCTTATCTCTCTGCTCTCTCTCTCTACTCTGTCATCCCTCATCCCTCTCTCTCTTC
>NC_051427.1:2630614-2633114 GCF_015228065.2 Penaeus monodon
TCCTAATCAACCGCAATTCGCGCTCTAACACTTGTGCTACAGCGGCGAATGCCCTTACGACACACTGCGTTTGACTTCACAAGCGAAATGTTTTCTCGCCGTGGCGACTGGGCTTAAGCCAGCAGTCGGAACACAGGCTTTTACGACCGCCGCGACGGGAATCCAGTCGTTTTATATACTGACTATCGCGGCCAGTCATATATGATATTAATGTAAAGGGTTTTTGGACCCCCCCCTGGGGAAAAAAATTAGATTTTATTACTGCCTGGGCCCTCCGACCAGTAACAACCTCTGCGGATCACTCTCTGCTTTCTTGCTCAATTTTAATAATTTGTCTTGAAGGAAACCTATTTACTATCCAGATTTATTGTTCCATTTCATACACATGATATATAAAAAAATAAATGAAAGATAAACATAAAATGATAGAAATTATAAATTTGCGCAAAATAATGCTGTAATTTCCATCCCAATTTAACTATTCCCGCTTTTTTCAAGTTGGTGGGCACTTAGTGACCAATAAATCGTAATGTTCCACTTTCCACACATCTGCCAACGTAACGTCCGGTGTGTGTCGCTTCGTCCTCACTTCATCTCACTTTCCTCAATCTCCTCGCCTCCTCATCCTCACCCTATGGCATCTTCAGATCACACAGCCTTCGCCTCAAACGCTTCACGCCTCACGACTCACGATTGCAATTTTGTACAGACTCCGGACGTTAGCACTTGGACGTGGCACAGCACTCTTCACTCCACACCATAAACCCAGTTAATGGTTTTAAACCCTTACTTTTATCTTCGCTCTTTACTTTTTTTCAATGTCAATATCACTTTGTCAACGTGTATGAAACAAAGCTGTTCTTACCGAGGACGTTAGAGCTGTTATCCAGCCCTCGGGTGGGTATGTCTCGGTCTGGGCACTGTCGGAGAGTGAATGATACCTCACCACTGGGGATTCCCCTGGACATTCGCGAATAGTTTATTTTCATATTTGTTTTCGTAATTTTTTTTTCCTTTATTTTCTACTTCACATAGTTTATTTTATCAGTTTGGTCACATTTACCATTTATATTATATTTCTATATTCTTTTGGTGAGGGAGGTCTTTTTCTAAGGTCACATCACAATCTAGTCCATTTTTATTTAGTCCTTGTTCTATCATAATTAACATATTTTCGAGGGGGGAAATCTACAATTTGTTAAACAAAATGCACTTAACATTCTCTATTCATTTCCACTCATTCAAGCATTTAGTTCATTTGAATGCACCTTCTTACACACGTCACTGCTTCATGGGCTTCATTCACACTTCGACTCCGCATACCATATCACTACTAGCAGTCGTTACGCTTCACGTAGGTTAATAGTTCAACTGGCCGTTTTGACCTATTTTCCGACATTGTCATTTCTCTTCACTCCTTACCCTTTCATATATATATATATATACTATATATATATTATATATATTATATATATATATATATATATATATATATATATCTATATATATATATTACAATGTGTCTGTGTGTTGGGTGTGTGTGTGATATATATATTATATATATATAATATATATATATATATATACTATATCTATATATCTTATATATATTTATATATCTATCTATTATATATATATTATATATATATTATATCCATATATCTATATTTAGATTATGTATATAATATGATATAGCGATAAGATAGATAGATAGATAGATAGATAGATAGATAGCTAGATAGCTGAGATGATGATAGATAGATAGATATAGATATATACATATATATGTATATATACACATGTTTATATAATGTATATATGAGATATATATTTATTTACATTCATATTTATACTCACACACACACACCTGTATATACATATATAACATTTATATGTTAATATATAATATACATTTACATATATACATATATATACATATATATATATATATATTATATATTATATATATATATATATATTATAATCGCATATAATTTATATATATATATCTATCATCTTCTTTATTATATATATATATATCTATCTCTATCTATATATGTAGATATATATATATATATATATATCTATCTATATCTTATATAATATATGATGTGTGTGTGGTGTGTTGTGTGTGTGTTGTGTGTTTGTGTGTGTGTGTGTGTGTGTGTGGTGTGTGTGTGTACATGTCATGCATCAACACACACCACACACATAAGTAGATAGAATGCATAAAGGACACATCAAAGTGGAAGGCAAACACTAATAAGAGAACTCCTTTTCGCAGATGCTGTGCTTGGATAGCCCATACACATTCATAGCATAAGTCAATGAGTTTTCAAGAGCATCCACCTGTTTTTGGGCCTAACCATGCTGCATTAAAAAGACAACCACGACCTCTGGACCTCCCCTCATCGCCCGCCATAATCTTGATTCGAAAATAACAACCTGAAAAACGTAAGCAAGTTTTTGTTTACTAGGGGCCATACTATAGTCAGAATGC
>NC_051427.1:2637594-2643782 GCF_015228065.2 Penaeus monodon
TTATAGGTTGTGTGTGTTTGTGTGTGTGTGTGAGAGAGAGTGTGAAAATCATATTTTCATACATACTATATGATATAGATATATATATATATATATATATATATATAATATATATATATATATATATATAATATATATTTACACACACACATGATACATACATAGTACACTCACACACATACACACACGCACACACACGCATATAATATATATAATATATATATATATATATATGATCTATGTATGTGCATATATATATATATTTATATTATTTACACATATATATTATATATATATATATATATATATATAATATACATATGTATATTTCTTTAAACAACCATTCATTTCACTGCAGGACATAGTCCTCTCTCAATTCACTATTGATCGGATGCCCTTCCTAATCAACCGCAATCGGCGCTCTAACACTTGTGCTACAGCGGCGAATGCCCTTACGACACCTGCGTTTGACTTCACAAAGCGAAATGTTTCTCGCCGTGCGACTGGGCTTAAGCCAGCAGTCGGAACACAGGCATTTTTACGACCGCCCGCGACGGGGAGTCCAGTTCAGTTTTATATACTGAACTATCGCGGCAGTCATATATATATATATGTAAAGGTTGCTGATTAGATTTTAATTACTGGCCTGGGCCCTCCACCAGTACAACCTTCTGCGGATCACCTCTGCTTTCTTGCTCAATTTTAATAATTGGTCTTGAAGGAAACACTATACTATCCAGATTTATTTTCAATTTCATACACATGATATATAAAAAAATAAATGAAAGATAAACATAAAAATGATAGAAAAATTATAAATTTGCAAAATAATGCATGTAATGTCAATCACAATTTAACTATTCCCCTTTTTCAGTGCACTTAGTGACCAATAATCGTAATGTTCACACTTTCACACATCTCACGTAACGTCCGGGTGTGTGTAGCTTCGTCCTCACTTCATCTCACTTTCCTTCATCTCCTCGCTCCTCTCCTCACACCTATGGCCTCTTCAGCTCGCCTTCGCCTCACGCTTCACGCCTCACGACTCACGAGTGCAATTTTGTACAGACGTACGGACGTATGCACTTGGGACGTGGCACAGCACTTCTTCACTCCACACCATAAACCAAGTTAATTGTTTTAAACCCTTACTTATCTTCGCTCTTTACTTTTTTTCAATGTCAATATCACTTTTGCAACGTTGTATAACAAAAGCTGTTCTTACCGAGGACGTTAGAGCTGTTACCCCCTCGGGTGGGTATGTCTCGTCTGGGCAGCTGTCGGAGAGTGAATGAGACCTCACACTGGGGGATTCCCCTGGACATTCGCGAATAGTTTATTTTCATATTTGTTTCGTATATTTTTTTCCTTATTTTCTACTTCACATAGTTTTATTTATCAGTTTGGTCACATTTACCATTTATATTATATTTCTATATTTCTTTTGCTTTTTCTAAGGTCACATCACAAATCTTAGTCATTTTTATTAAGTCACTTGTTCTATCATAATTACAATATTTTCGAGGGGGGGAAATCTACAATTTGTAAAAAAAATGCACTTAACATTCTCTATTCATTCACCCATTCAGCATTTTATTTCATTTGAATGCACACTTCTTACACACGTCACTGCTTCATGGGGCTTCATTCACACTTCGACTCGCATACCCATTCACTCCTAGCAGTCGCTACGCTTCACGTAGGTTAATAGTTCAACTGCCGTTTGACCTTATTTCCGACATTGTCATTTCTCTTTCACTCCTTACCCTTTCATATATATATATATATATATATGTATATATATTATATATTATATATAATATATATATATATATATATATATATATATATATTTATTGTTGTGTTCTGTGTGTGTGTGTGGTGTGTGTGTGTATATATATTGGTATATATATATATATATATTATATATATATATATATATATAATATAATATATACATATATATATATATTATATGTATTATATAAGTATATATGAGATATAGATAGATAGATAGATATATAGATAAACTAGATAGTATATAGATATATAGATATGATAGATATAGATATATACATATATATGTATATATACACAGTTATATAATGTATATATGAGATATATATATTTAATTTCATATTATATCACACACACAACTGTATGTACATATATAACATATATATGTTAATATATATATACTATATATCATAATTTTATAATATATATACATATATATAATATATATATATATATATATATATATATATATTATATATATATATATATATATATTTTTGTCTATATATATATTTTTTATCTATTCTATATATATATATATATACATATATATATAGATATATTATTATATATATGTGTGTGATATATAAAATGTGTAGTGATATATGGTAAATTATATACTAATATTTATATTATATATGATAATATTTTATTATTTTGTTGTATGTGTGTGGTGTGTGTGTGTGTGTGTGATGTGTGTGTGTGTGTCTGTACATGACAGCACACACACACACACACATAAGTATATATATGCATAAAGGACACATCAAAGTGAAGCAAACACTAATAAGAGAACTCCTTTTCGCAGATGCCTGTGCTTGGATAGCCCATACACATTCATAGCATAGTCAATGAGTTTTCAAGAGCAGCCACCTGTTTTGGGCTAACCATCTGCATTAAAAAGACCAACCACGACCTGGACCTCCCCCTCATGCCCCCATAATCTTGATCAAAAATGAACAACTGAAAACGGTAAGCAAGTTTTGTTACCTAGGGGCCATACTATCTCAGAATGCCAGGAGATAATGAAAATTTACTGTTCGAATCAGTAAAGCCAGCGCAGCATATGAACGACTGCAGCAGAAGCTATGGTCTGACCATGGTATGAAACTTGCTGTCCACCGCACAGCTGTACTGACCTCCTTATTATCCGATTGTGAAACCTGGACATGGTAAAGGCAACACGTGAAAAAACTACAGTACCTCATGCAACGCCTCATGACGAGACAAAATACCAAACACGCCAATCCTTGAAAATTGCAAAATCACTGGTATTGAGGCATTCCTTATGAAGGCACAACTACGCTGGTCTGGCCATGTAGTTCGCATGGATGCGTCTTGTATGCCCAAAGACCCTAATGCGTGGAGAACTGTCCTAACGGCACCGCTCAGGAGGAGGACGACACAAGAGGTACAAAGATGTTTTAAGGCAACTCTCAAGGCCTGTGACATCTCCACCTCAAACTAGGAAACCCAAGCACTTGATAGAACTGGCTGGGAAAGAGCACGCCACAGTGGAAGAGCAACCTATGAAAGGCGCACGGAGGCAGGCAACAACGCCGACCTGCTTGGCACAATGCTGGACAAAACCAGCCATCACCTAGAAATAATGCCACTCACGCATTGGACTTGCAAGTCATAGAAGATTGAACATCACATTTGATCAAATTGCATGAGGAGAGGAAAGAGATCCATCGATACGACGGCTCAGTCCACTATCATCATCACGCATAAAAGGCCTTTTTTGTAACACCCGGAAACCCCTAACACTTTATTACGTAGTTTCATATTGTATAATGATCACTACAAACACGATACCATCAAAGTTTGTACTGACATACAAAGTTTTAAAAAAGGAGGTTATTTTTTAATCTAATTTTACATAAAAAAAGGTTAATAGAAACCATTGATATGCTGGTATAAATTTTTAATTACAGCAAAACATTGTGGAAGCAGCAAATACAATGGAAAAAAGTATCTGACTATGCAACTTTTATTGTTTATACACACCACCCTTCGCTCTGCAATTTTGTGGAAACAATTAAATGTATTTCTAAGATTCAGTCAAAGCATTGTATTATTATTATTATTATTAATATTATCATTATTATTATTTGTTTTAATTATTATTATTATTATTATTATTATTTTATTATTAATATTGTTATTATTATTATTATTATTATTATTATATACATCGTTCTTCATATGAAAAATGGAATTTACTTCAGGTTTCCCATCTTATCGTATCCACCGCGAGTGTCCAAATCTGACAACTGGATAATTAAAATGATCATGGACATTTACTTAACCTATTTTAATTATATTAACAAATGAAGATCAACATAAGCAACCTTATCTTTGATATTTTTGAGCCTGTAAGATTATTCTAAAGTTAATACCACGTCATATGACTCGGAAACGTTGAGAAACGCTGATTTCAAATTTTACCCATATAGTCTGAACATGTATTTGATGTACTGCCAAAAAGGCACAGAAACATTTTATGCAACTAACAAAAAAAAAAAAAAAAAAGGCTGTATCAAGAGACTTACGATGCGATTAGTAATTAATGAAAATATATATCTAGATCTGAGACTACATGAAATATATCTGAGGAATATCGCACTATGATTGGCTGACCAGAGTATCAAATTGTTCAAGGTAGAGACATACACTTTTTTGACGCAAGCGAAAAGACAGCTTCCAATTATTCGCGGAAATGTCAACATGTATCAGAGTGTTAGGGTTTCGGAAACATATATATAATATTATATATATATATATATATATATATATATATAGAGATGAGAGAGAGAGAGAGAGAGAGAGAGAGAGAGAGAGAGAGAGAGAGAGAGAGAGAGAGAGAGAGAGAGAGAGAGAGAGAAATAGACTAACAGATAGATAGATAGATTGATATAGACTTTGTGTATATTTTCTTTTATGTATACTTTATTTTAGATGTAAATCATTTTACATATACTCTGTTTTATACATACTTTATTTTCTCTTTTATAGATATAGAACATTGATACACAGACACACACACACACACACACACACACACACACACACACACACACACACATGTATAAAAGGTATGAATGAGAATGAATATCTTCACAATACAGTATGTGTGTGTGTGTGTGTGTGGTGTGTGGTGTGGTGTTTGTGTGCATGCCTATGTACACACATACACACACACACACCACACACACACCCCCACACACACACACCCACCCCACACACACACACACACACACACACACACACACACACACACATGTATAAAAGGTATGAATGAGAATGAATATCTTCACAATACAAAAAATGTATTTGACCGGTTTCGATTGTATCTTCGTCAGAAATACATGTATTTCTGACGAAGATACAATCGAAACCGATCAAATACATCTCTTGTATTTTGAAGATATTCATCCTCATTCATACCTTTTATACATCTGTCAATATGAATACGTATCACACACACATACACACACACCCCCCCTCCCACACATACACATATGTGTGTATTGTGTATATATGTGTGTATGTATATTTATATACATATATATATATATATATATATATATATATTATATATTTTTATATAGTATAGTATATATATATATCATATAATATATATATATATATATATATATATATATATATATATATATATATATATACATATATATATATGTATATATATATATAAAATACATATATATATATTTATATATATATATATATAATATATAAATATAAAATAAAATATATACATATATTATGTATTCACGCGCATGATGATGTAACATGATGTATATACCTATTATATATTAATGCTTACTATCATTTCGTGCGTGCTTCACCCATTGGGGGATAAGGGCCTTAGTTGGTCGGGAAAAAAGGGAGCAGCTTTTGCATAAGTCTCCCCTGCCAGGTTACAGCCTCTCCATCATCAAGACTTCTGCAGTGCCTCCTCGTGGCCACCCATGGGTAACTGGCACCTTGCGGTCCCAGGCTAAACATGTGGTGGATCTCGGAGCAGCAGGAGGCCCAGAGTTACGGAGCTTTGGCCCACCGGCGTGTGGACACGCTCTGGCTCCGTACCAACTCCTGCCCACTAGCCACCCTGGGGTAATGGGGCGGCTCAGGGGAGGTGGGCCTTAGTAGTTGCATAAGGGACAGAACGACTCCACTCACGTACGTACATGAGGGGTGTAAACAGAAGTAGGTTAATGAAAAAACCCGGGAAACCGCAATCGATTTACGTAACCAATGACCGTAACCGCAAGTGATTAACGTAATCAATAACCGTAACCGAATCATTAATCATATTAAGAGTTTGCATGCACACCAGACTACCTTTCGGTCGTTTTTGGGGCCGC
>NC_051427.1:2651382-2658882 GCF_015228065.2 Penaeus monodon
TTTCCCAAATGGGGGGCGATGCATTATTATCAGCTTTTAAAGGGTTCATGTTTTTAAAAATTTTTATAACACTTTTAGTCCCAAAAATTTTCGGGTTTACATTAAAATCAAAATCTTGTATAGGGACTTTTTTTTTGGGGGCTTTTTCCACAAACTCTTTGGGGGGCCCCTCGATATATATATATATATATAATATTAGATATTATATATATAAATATATATATATTTTAATATATATATAATAATATATATATATTATTATAAATATATAACACACACACACCCCACAAGAACCACCCCACACAAACACACACCACACACAACCCCACACACAAAACACATACATTATATTTTATTATATATTTTATATAATAATATATATTATATATATATATATTATATATATTATTATGAGAGGGGAATATGCAATGCCGCATTGTTAAAAAATAACAACCCCTCCCTAACCAGGACTCGAACCCAGGTCATTTAAAAGGGGGGTTTTTTGCAAATGGGATCAAACAAAGTTAAAATTTACCCTATTTACTAATACTTAGAGTAATGATAGCGAAGTTTTTCCCCATGGACACCTGGGGGTTTGGGTTTGGGGTTTAGCTTTGGGTTTCCTTGGGTTTCTTTTACTTGGGGGGGACCTGGGCAGGGGGGTTTGGGTTTTATAATATATATATATAAATTTATATATTAATATATATATAATATATATATAAAAATTATTATATAAAATTTTTAATATGCACCACACACAAACACACACACACACACACACACACACACACACACACACACACACACACAAAACAAGCAAGCACTCAATGTTGACACACAAACCAAAACACACACACCCACACAAAACACACACACCACACACACCACACACACACACACACAACACACACGCATAAGTATGTTAAACAATTTATACCCATCTGTCTTTTATCTCTGTCCAAATCTTTTTTATCTATAAAAACCCGTTTGTCATACAGGGAAAAAGGGCGAATTTCCCAATGCAAACCCCCCTTTAACGTACCCTAACCTTTTCCTAAAATATTTAAACCCCCTTCACTCAAACCCAAAAGGGATTACATAGGGCAACCTTTTCTCCTCGTCACCCAAAAAAAACAAAACGCTTCGACCTGTGGACTGAGAGACAGGAGAGTAAAAAAACCTCTATTTTAAAAGTTTTTACTAAAAGGGCGGATAAAAGTCACTCTTCTTTTTGGCCTTTTGGGGGGCTCAGGAGAAAACTGTTTTGTTGTGATTTGTCTCCGGAAAGACGGAAATTTTTGATATAGATACTTCTCCTCTGCCCTAATGTAATGGGAATCGTACTGTCATAATTTTTTAACGAATCAGTACTTTTTGTAAAAAGAATCATTATTTTTAATTATGTATAAAATTTAAATTTTTAAACTTATTGAAAACAAGGATGGAAAACTGCACTAAAAAAAAATAATGGGATATGTACTGAGGGCCAATTCGAATCAATTCTGAAACTTAATGTAACTGGGAAATAAATTTGTATTAATGTAAAAAGGAATAAATATGTATTAATTAACAAGAATCGTACTCCCCACTAAGTAAGTATATGCAATACTAATATATTATTTATTATCTCTTCTGTGAAGGGGAATATATGCGATTTTTCTGTTATTTGTAATCTCCCTCTCTATGTTGGATAAATTTTTAAAATAAAATGATAAGGGGCTTTTTGTTTGGTTCATAATAATATGGGAAAATTATTTTTTTGTTTATGAAAATAAAAAGATGATGATGTTTTATATGATAATTAAAAATATTAAGTAAAAAATGAATTAACAATGATGATAAATTAAAAATGTAGCAATTTTTAATGGTAATAATTTGGGAACAATAAAGATGGTAAAAATAATTATAAATGAAAAAAAGAAAAATGACAATAAAGATAATAACCCGCCATAACTATAATCATTTAAAGAAAGAAGTAATTTGTTATATTAAAAAAAGCTTTCTTATCTGTGGTAGTATCAAACACAAACCCCACCCCCACAAACACCCACACCCCACAACCCCACAGATATAATTATAATTTTATATATAAAATAAAATAATTTTATATATATATATTTTTTTTTTTTTTTTTTTTTTTTTTTGTTTTTTTTTTCTTCTTCTTCTTCTTCTTCTTTTCTTTTTTTGTTGTTTATAAAATGATAAGAAAATTTTGTAAAAAAAAAAGTTCTTCAATATTTTTTTTTCCCCTAAAAGGTTTTTTCCGGAAACCTTTCTCGGAAAAAAATATGTTAAATTGGGAAAACCCATATAAAAAAATTTTTAGAGCAAAAAAATAAAGAAAAATATTAAATGGGGGAGATAAAAAGGGTTGACTAATGTTACATCAATGAATCATTTTAAAAAACCCAAAAAAAACCCAAAAACAGAAAGAAAAGAAAGAAATAAAAAAAAAAACATATATATACTATATTGTAAATTTTTAATTATATATTATATATATATAATTTATATATAATATAATTATATTTTATATATATTTATATCCATTAATTTTATATTTTATAAATTATATAAAATATATTAATAATATTTTATATATATATTAAATATTGTATTTTAATAAATATTTTAAAATAGGGTTTATATTAAAAATATTATTTTAATATATTATATTATATATAACCTATATATCATATATATTATATATATATAATATATTATTAGACTAATATATAAAATATAATTTAAAATTTATAAATTATATATATATATATCTATAAATTTTATAAAATATTTTTCAAAATTTAAAATTTTATTAAAGTACACCCACCCCACAAAAACACAAAACCACACACAAAAAAAACCACACACAAACACACACACACACCCCCCCAAAACAAAACAACCCCAAACCACATATATATATAGATTAATATATATAATATGTATTTTATATATATATATAAATATAAATATACACACATCATAAATAACCTACACACACCCAAAACCCCACACACAACCACACCCACTATATTTAGGGGTATATATATTATTATAAATTTTATATATATATATATATATATATAAATTTTAAAAACACAATACACCCGCATATGTATGAGTGTGTGTGTATGCAATTAAACCGGGATATATATATATATTAAAATATATATATATATATATATATATATAAATATATATATATATATATATATTAAGATATACATACATATAAACACACCCCACATACAACACCCCAAACACACACCCACACACACCACACATAAAAAAAATAATATATATTATATAATATTTTAATATAATAATATATATATATAATATTATATTAAAATTTTACAATATATGTAACACACAAAGTAAATGTATTAAAATATACCCTATAACAACATAATCCCTCTCTTTTTTCTCTCTCTCTCTCTCTTTCTCTCTTTCTCTCTCTCCTCTTCTCTCTTCTAATATTTATATATTTTATAATATAATATTTATAATTATATTAATATAACATACATATATAACCCCATACATATAATTTGTATGTGTTATATACTA
Source organism: Penaeus monodon (assembly GCF_015228065.2). Taxonomy (NCBI): domain Eukaryota; kingdom Metazoa; phylum Arthropoda; class Malacostraca; order Decapoda; family Penaeidae; genus Penaeus; species Penaeus monodon. The sequence continues at coordinate 2,654,962 of NC_051427.1, forward strand.
TATACATACATAATTATATTTTTTTATATATTTGTATATAAAATATATTCATTATGTATGTATATATGTAAAATTTCATGCCCCGCAACACACACACACAAAACCACAAACCAAAACCTTCTACTATCCCATCTCTTTTCCCCCTCTCTTCTCCTCTCTATAATATATATATATATATATAAAATTTTAAAATATATACTATATATATATATATAAATATATATAATAAAATTTTAATTTTTATATATAAAATATTTTATAACATTTCAGACAAGACTTTCATACATAAAACACATGTAGATATATGTTTATATATAAACATAATATAAAATACATACATACATACATTACATATATTTATATTTATAAAAACTATATAAAATTTTATTTTTATATATATATTAAAATTTCAATATATTATTTTATATATATATATAATATAAAATATAATTAATAAATAAAAATATATGTATATTAAAATATACTATATATAAAATATATAATGAAAATATATAAAAATCTATATATATATATATAATAATAATAATAATATATATATATGGGAAAATATATATAACTTTTTTTATATTTTTTTAAAAAATATATAATATTTTAAAAATATATATTATATAATAATATACATAATATTAATTATATTAAATATTTTTATATATATATATTATTTTAAAATATATATTATATTATATATAAAATAAAAATATATTTTATTAAAAAAATGTACGTTATGGTGTATTCTAAACTTCACAATCTATTATTCCGGGCCAAAAAATGGCCCGGGTTGGGGTTTGATTTTCTATATCTATATCTAAAAAACTGTTGCAATTCTTATCCCTTTGATACCCTTTTAAATTATCCTCTATTATCTGCGTTTATAAACTTGGGCGGGGGCTGGTTTCTTTTTGTGTGTTGGGGTGCTCTTGCAAAAGTGCGAGCGTAATAATGAACAGAAGTATAAGACCTGAAAAAAACCTATCCAAAATGTCCGGAACAAAAGAGCGAGAGAAACTTTTTCCCTTTTGGGGATTTCCCTTCAAAAAAGGAATTTGGGATTCGTTTGAGTAAAAAAAACCCCCGGGGGGCGCCGGGAAAAAAAACCCCGTTTCCCTAATGCTTTGTGTGTTACCTTTTCCCCATAAAATTTAAATTTCCCGTCTAAGGGAGAAAAAATGATGTTTATGTGTGTTGTGTGTGTGGGGGTTTGTGTGTGTTTTTGCATTTTTTTACTTTTTTAACCAAAATTTTTCCTTTTCATTTACGAAGAGAAAATGATACATTAAGTTTGATCAAATTCACATTCTTCCTCTCAGATTTAAAAAAAAAAAAAAAAAAAAAGTGAGAAAAATAAGAAAACATTTAATTTAAATTCTTAAAAACATCTACAAATAACTTTCTTGTTTAATTTTATTTATTTATACATTCATTTATATATTTATTTTCATCTTAGTAGAATTTTAATTTATCTGAATCCAGGTTTTCTCGTTTTCCATTGTCTTATGTCACACGTCAGATGAAAATTTAATGTTATTTCATTTTCGAAATATGTTTGGGGGATTTCGATAAATTACATTAATTATTTTCAACAGTTTGGACAATGGAAATGTAAGAGTACCTATTACACATAATATTTCCATCTCATACATCTTTATTCACAAAGATGACAGTATAAGAATAGTGATTGTACATTTTTAAAGAATGATGATATTAATGATAGTGATAATAATGTTAATAATAGTAATAGTAATAACATTGATAATGATGCTAATAATGATAATGATGATAATAATAGAAATGATAATAATAATAATAATAATAATAATAATAATATAATGATAATTAATAAAATAATAAAAATAATAATGAAGGAGATAAGGTGAAGGAAAATGAAATGAAAGAGAAAACAATGAAGGAGTATAAGCGACGGCTGAGGTTAATTCTAAAGCCAAGTTGAATGGAAGAAAAAAGGGTAACTGCAATTAATACCTGGGCAGAAAGCAAAATTCAGATATGGAGCAGGAATAATAAGCTGGAGAGAGAGGTGAACTGAGAAGTATCGACAGAAAGACAAAAAAAAAACTGACAATGTATGGTGCCATGCACCCAAAAAGTGATATAGACAGACTATTATGAAAAGGAAGGAAGGAGGTCGTGGCCTTATCAGTGTGGAACAATGTGTAAAAAGGAAAAGAAAACAGCTTAGGTTTTTATGTGGCAAAATCAGAAGAGTTGTTGATAAGAGGTGTGTTTTGGATCAGGAACCATACAGACAGAGGAAACAATGGAGAAAGAAGAATTCAAAAAGGGGAAAGGGGAGAAGAGCTCAAACAAAAAAGGACAGGAAAGGCAATGCATGGGCAATTCGTCAGAGAGATGCCAGAAAAGGTAGACAGGGTTAAATCTTGGGAATGGCTGTCAAGGAGTGATTTGGGAAAGGGTTTAAACAGAAGCTCTCCTATGTGCTGCACAAGAGTAAGCAATAAGGACCAACTACGTGAAGTATTTATAGTAAGAGCAGCGACAGTCCACTGTGTAGAATGTGTGGTAAACGAGGTAAAGCATACAGCATTTGTTTCAGAGTGCGAGAAATTAGCCAGAAAGACGTCACGATAACATGCCAAAAAAAGTACACTGGGATTTGTGTAGGAACAAAGGGCTTGACACTCAGATAAGTGGTATGAACACACCCCAGAGGGGTGTTGTTGAGAACGAGGCCGTGAAAATTCTGTGGAATCAATGTACAATGTGATAACGTCATTCAGGCAAGAAGACCAGATGTTATAGTCATTCATAAGGGAAAAAAAGAGGCTCTACTAGTTGATATTGCCGTACCTGCAGATACGAGGATTAGAGAAAAAGAGTTAGAGAAGGTAGAAAAGTCCAAGATCTGAAAAGGGAAATAAAAGGTTGTGGGAACTGCGATGTGCAAAAGTTGTTCCAGTAGTGATTGGGGCCCTCGGAAGCGTTACAAAAGATCTTGAATGTTGGACTGAAAATATGGACATTGGGCCTGAGGTTGGAGAACATCAGAAGACTGCTTTATTGGGGACGGCAAGAATACTGAGAAAAGTGCACGAACTTTAAAGGAGAAGGGAAAAACTGTTAGCTTTAGCATTTGTTTGTTCTTTCTTTTTTTTTTCTGATATGACTCGAGATAACAGGAAGAGAAAAAACGGCAATAAGAATAGGCCAGTGCAGAAATGCTTAAAATCCCATAAAAAAAAAAATAATAAATAATATAATAATAATTATAATAATAATAATAATAATAATAATAATAATAATAATAATAATAATAATAATGATAATGATAACGATAAAAACAATAATAATAATGAATTTTTTTTTTCTTTTTTTTTTTCTTTTTTTTACGGTAGGTCATGTTCTTTTTGGGGTTGAGCCCCGTGGTCACAGGCATGATTACTTGATTGTAGTTTTAATGGTTGTGATGCTCTTGTGAGTGAGTACGTGGTAGGGTCCCCAGTTCCTTTCCCACGGAAATAATGAATTGTGACAATAAAAAAATAATAGAAATGAAATGGTAATAATGATAATGCTGTTATGAAGAAGGGGACATTAAAGGATAGCTGTTTTGTCTCGTATTTTATTTTCCGTGAAGTCGAATTTTATATTTGTAAAGGGCTGGTTTTCGTTGCATGTGTTGGATTCTACCATATCGATTTTTGTTTGCTTATTTGTTTGTTTGGACGTAAATACTCTTTTTAGTGGAATGTATGATATTTTGTAGAATTATTTACGCCACTACAGTAAATGGTAGGCTTTATACATACTCGTACATGGTCTGTGGCTTTCCGATAGCTTAAAGGACGTAAAAACAGGAACCAATAGCCAGCATTCCTATCAATGCAGTAAGAGAACGAGGGGAAGAAAGAAAGATGATTTTGA
>NC_051427.1:2672449-2682449 GCF_015228065.2 Penaeus monodon
ACTTCTGCAGTGCCTCCTCGTGGCCACCCATGGGTAACTGGGCACCTTGCGGTCCCAGGCTAAACATGTGGTGGATCTCGGAGCAGCAGGAGGCCCCAGAGGTACGGAGCTTTGGCCCACCGGCGTGTGGACACGCTCTGGCTCCGTACCAACTCCTGCCCACTAGCCACCCTGGGGTAATGGGGCGGCTCAGGGGAGGTGGGCCTTAGTAGTTGCATAAGGGACAGAACGACTCCACTCACGTACGTACATGAGGGTGTAAACAGGAAGTAGGTTAATGAAAACCGGAAACCGCAATCGATTTACGTAACCAATGACCGTAACCGCAAGTGATTAACGTAATCAATAACCGTAACCGGAATCATTAATCATAGTTAATGATGTTTAGCATGCACACCAGACTACCTTACGGTCGTTCATGGCGCATCATAGCAGAAAGTAGGCATAATTAAAGTGATTATCATAATCAATGATCGGAACTGGAAATCATTAACCGACTCTAATGATATCTGTCCCTCCCCTCCTCTCCAATACAGGCGACTGGACAGAACGCCTCACCTTACGCATCACAACAGGTTAATGACCGCGGAAAGTGATTAACGCAATCAATGACCCCTAACCAAAATCATGTAGCACACGACCTGGAGCTACCCCTCCCCTTCTCGTCTAAACCATATGCCAGGTACCCAACCGATTCCCTCCCCCCACCCTCTTACCCCAACCCACCACCACCACCCTCTTCCATACCTCGCCACACCCCGCACCGCAATATTCATCATGTTTAACTTTTAACCTGTATCGATAATTAACCCAGTTTACACACCCGAGTGATAACCCTCCTAATGAATGAGGCAATCATAATCCAACCCGATTGCCAGGTGTCACAGATGACCCTCCTCCCCTCCACGTGGATCGAAATTGACACGTTACAGACGAGTGACCACCCCTCCTAATGATTCATCGTTTTTGAACTCGTACCTGGATCGAGAATTGGGACCCTAGTCTGCCTCTCCAAACCAACACCTCCTTCCCTCGGTTTCCTACCAGCCCCTGCCCCACATTCCCCCATACCCAAAGCAATAATAGTCAGAAAAAAGAAGCAAACAAACAATCCCAAGTCCTTACTTAAGGAGTATAATACAGTCATGCCTGAGTGGCGAGTGATCACCCTCCTAATGAATGAGGCAATCATATCCAAACCCGATGCCAGTGTCACTGATGACTCCCCCTCCTCAGCAACCCCTCCTCCTCTCCACACCCGCCCCCCGTAATATTCATCGTGTTTGAAAACTTGTACCGGATCGAGAATTGGACCCTGTTACAGATGATTGACCCACCCCTCCTATGATGAAACTGTCATAATCAATAACCCACCACGCCTCCCCCGTCCCCCCCCCATCAGGTCGGTCACACACAGCTCTGCTAATGACCCAATAATTACCGTCTGTCCCCTCTTCGTCGTGACCGGGATAAAAGATACAATTAACTGAAAAAGGATTATAAAACTCGTTGTACTATATATACTTTTATTTTTCTATTTCAAACACACACAACACAGCACACACACACACACACACACACACACACACCACAGTCACACACACACACACACACACACACACAAACACACACACACACCACACACACACACACACACACACACCCCCACACACCCACACACACACACCCCAAATATTTCTAAGGTGAATAACCAAAATATACCTCTATCGTCCTGCGATAGACTTTCTCCTCACCATACTTTTGCTCAATCCTATAGGGTGTAGGCGATGTGGAAGAAGAACTCGTGTGATGCTAACACACACACCTAAAGGCTTTCCTTCTCACCCTCCCCTCCTCCTCTCCAATCCACCCTCCTTCCCTTCCTACCGCCCCTGCCCCCACATTCCTCCATACCCAAAGCAATAAGAGTCAGAAAAAGAAGCCAACAAACAAATCTAGTCTTGCTTAAGGAGTATTAATACAGTCCTGCACTGAAGTGCGAGTGATCACCCTCCTAATTGAATGAGACAATCAATAATCCAACCCATGCCGGTGTCACTGATGACCCACCTCCCTCATCACCCCTCCTCCCTCCACATCACCCGCCCCCGCAATATGCATCGTGTTTGAACTGTCCCCGGTCGAGAAATTACCCTGTTACGACGAGTGACCGCCCACTGCTTAATGAATGAACTGTCATAATCAATAACCCTAGCAAGGTCTTCATAATATGCCTTTATTACAAACAAACAGACAGAAAACAAATACAAATCATATATCGCCCCGAATTTCATATAACGAGGATGAATATATGAATCATTTCTTCTTGTTCAGAGGTAATGACGGGTGGTGGTGCACTCTCGTATTGAGGTGTAACCAACCAAGAAAGGAATCCATTTTAACCCTTACTAAGATTGTCAATGTTCGCATTACGTAAATATAGACAAAAATTATATGCATATAAACACTATCCATTCTCACTCCATATGCATATATAAAAGAAATACTTGCAAAGACATAATCATATCTTTAACAAATGTTTACAATGCATAATATACAGGGTTTTTTTTTTTTCAACCCTATAAGAATAACAACAGAAATTTCTTAACTTCGCAGTACGATTGATAAGCTATCTCCATCCAAGGCATCTTTCTAATAAAAATACATTCACTCAAAAGGATCATAAACTCTTGTTGTACTCAATGTCTTTGATTATACTTTCACGAAACACATCCTAACCGATATACAAATAAATAAAAAGAACAGACTTAAATTTTTCTGTGTAATGTAATGCGATAACCACTATCTCATCGTTTGAAAATTTCAGGCGCTATACAAACAGTTTTAATTACCTAATCGATTGACAAGTCCGCTGGTTTTATTCTATTTTAGAGAGCTTAATATGGTTTTTTAAGGTATCCAACCAGTCAAAGACGGTTTTCCCCCTCGTATTTACCCTAAACAATCAACTCTTCTTGCTCAGAGGTATGATGAAATAATCGCAAAGGAGAGTGGATCCTTCCTTCCCTTTCCTACCGCCCCTGCCCCACATTCCGCCTTCACCCCATTACCAACCAATAATAGTTACGAAAAAGAAGAAAACAACAAATCACCAGTCCAAGTCCCTGCTTAAGTAGATAATACACTCTGCACTGAAGTAGTTACAGGTGAGTGAATCACTACCTATGCTAATGAGCGTAAACACGATCATATGATAGCCCGATGTCGGTTTGCGCTGACGACCCACCTCTCATCATCACTCCCCCCCCTCCCCCTCCTACCATAGTGCCTTTGTGCCTCATATTCCTTTTTATTATGACTCTCAAGCTTACAACAAACACACGTCCTAAAGAGGCGATAACACAAATAACAGGCTTAAAGTTCTGTGTAAATGTAAATGCATAACCAATATTCATACTTTGCAATGCGTTCATGCCTATAAACTAAACAGGTTAATTAATATAGACTGAAAAGGACGCTGGCCCCTGATTCTAGTTTAGAGGAGCCTGAATAGTTTTTCAAGTATCTACACCAGAGCAAAGGTGGGTTTTCCCCTTTCAATATTTACGCTAATTATCGACCCAACTATCGCACCAACCTGTCCCACGTTTTGACTCAAGTTATTTTTTTGCTAATTAACCTCAAGGGGCAATGCAGTATTTTCCCCTAAAATGTTCCTGCCCGATTTCCTCGATGTTTTACAATCTACAATGCAACTTAGGAAATATATTGTAGTTTTCCCTTAAGGCCATATGTAGAACTATATACGAACAAGCGTATCCTTCCATAAAGATCGCATAACAATACTCCGCCGTTTTATGATATAATCAGCACAGAAAGTGGATCTAGCTCTCAGCAATTTACTCCCTCCTCCTCGAAATTGTCTATAGTACCTCCCTACACATTATATGGAAGACAAATGAACGATCAACGTAACAAATATTGTTTGCGCATTCAGGGCCACCACTTTTAAGTAATGCACGCATATATTTTCTTAATTCTTACAAAGAGAAAAATATCTTTACGAGTCGACACTGAATAAACTTTTAACTCGATTCTTTCAATATTTTCTGAATAACTTAATTACAAGCATGCCAAAATGAAAAAAAAAAAAAAAGGGAAAACTCCTTCACCTATAATTTTTCCCTTATGCCACTAGTTGCTCGCATTGACGAACTGTTAAAGACCCATTAAACTCTATCTTCAAAAATAAAAAAAGAAGGCTTTGACTAATGTTAACAAATTTCCTCCTTTTAGCAATTGCTCTTATCAAAAACCAAGAACTTTTAATGAAATATTGACAAAAATGAGGTAAAATTGACAATAACTGTTTGCCCCTCATGTTAAAGCTTTTTATAATGGTTTCGTGTATTGACACAGACACAGACAAATTAACCTAAAGCATGACTTTTGGAGTATTTTTACCCGAGGAGTAAAAATATACATGGCCCCGCGATGCGATAGATCTTGCAGACAGCATGCCAAATTTTCCAATTGAATGCTTTTTTTTCTTTTCTTTCTACACAAGTTTATCAACAACTATTATTATATTCTTAATCAAAACGTTCTTGTGCAAAATAATAAAAAATAAAGGTGCTTTCTTGTTTGTGTGTTCTACATTAGAGTTATTCTTGTTTTTTCATGCAGTAAAGGGTATGACGAGCAACATACAGTCGAGGGGAGGTAAGTTTATAGATAAAGGGTTGAAAATCACAGTCCTAAAGGGGAAAAGCCGCAACCAGAAGCCACATATTTTCTAAATGACCAATTAAAAAAAGCATTCGTTAGGATAAAAAATATTCGCATTAACCTCATAATAAGGGTGGAAAAAGCTTCTTTTCATAAAATAGAGAAAGCAAAATGCCCTTTTTTTTCAGAATCCAAGGGTGATTATTAAGTAAATGTATATGAACCTGAGCAGTTTTTTCAGACTTGGACATATATGGTAGTGTTACATGTTTATAGCATTGTTTTACATCTTAACAAAAAGTCTTATTTATCTAAAGATGCCTTCCTAAACTCTGACAATGCTACCGAACAATATCCAGGAAACGGGACACCACGACATGTAATCCAGGGAATACCCCCCTGCTTGTCACAGATAATGACTTCACCGTACATACTAAAACCCATTATGGACCGTCGAAGTGAAGGACGAGCCGATCAATAGAGCGACACCGTGAAGTACTTTTCTCGTCTCCTTTCTTGAATAACTGCATAATTAATGAATAGCTACCATGGGAAATCGCCCCCTTCATTCATTTGACCAAGGTACCCCTGTCTAGATAGCTAGAAAGTTTTAGAAATGCTCGCCCCGGTTGTTTGATCTTCGTAGCACTCGTTCTTCACACTCCACTCGTTCCACTAGCGCAGGAGGGCGGTGTTTCTCCCTATCACACATGCCATATCTTGTTGGAGAGGCTTCACCCTTCTCCTAAATCTGCTTCCTCTCCCCTCTCCCTCGACTAAGGCGCGATGCTGTATTTTACCGGAGAGGAGTTAAAAAATGGGTGATTAATAATCAATAATGAGCTATAACATAACTTCACACAACACTAATAGTTTGATGATTGACTTATAATTGGTGTGTGCTTAAGCCATATCAAGCTTGGAGGTTCCGTTGCGAAGAAAACATAAATTTGATAAAAGAAAAATTAAATATGTCTTCATTATTAGTAACAATAGATAATTCTCGTCTGACTGCAATACACGAATCAACATAGTACAAACTTTGCCGCGATAATTCCATCAATTCATTCAAGTTTTGCTTCTCGCCTTTCCTCGCAATTATTTTATTTTTTCTCATTTCGCAACAGAATACTACGGTAGCAGGGCACGATTTGCTGTCCTCCCAGGGCATGTCACCTCTGTCGGAAGGAGATTCAGATTCTGATAGAGGCTTTAAATACTAATCAACCGCATCCGAGCCATTGCATGCAGTATTTTATCAATTTCCTTATGTAAAAGTGCAATCTTATTCTTAAATGACAAATAATGCTTACCAATGGTATCATATATGTATTTTTTGCAATTAAAAGTACCATCTAAGAAAAACCTGTGTCCATTAAAGAAGAAAATAAACAAATATACCCAAAACTATTTAACATATTTTGTCTAGAAAAAAAAAACATTGATCGATGGATTAATTATTTACAATTATCTGCTCCGACTACTGCAAAAATACCATTACAATTATATTAAAAATCAAATCATGAGTTAAGTGCTTATAAAGTATACAGCTATTGCATAAATATTCATTCTTATATTTTGTTTAAATATTAGACTCCCTTAGGAAACTATAAGTCCTATGTCACAATCCTCCGATACATGTTCCCAGCGAGCAAGTACATAACTCTGAAATGACGCACATTTTTCCCACAAATGTGGCGACCGCAATGGCACTCCTCACAATGTGGTGCACTTTTAACTGTACTCAGTGACCGATTCTCAGCATTGTTTTAACCAAACCTTCTACTTGGCGGGGTTTTTGTGTGAACAAATTTATATCATTCAGCATGTACCGCCTACGTTATCATGCGTCTTCTTCGTCGTCAGAGAATATTTCTCCTGTAATGTTGACCGCAGCCTAGACTAGGGACTCCACTATATTCCCGCACGCGCCGCACTCATCACCGACGCGGATTGCGCGCGCGAGGAAGTAAAACGCACGCGGCGGCGTGCGAGGGCGGCGGAGGGCGGCGGGGCGAGGGCGGCCTGTTTAGGTTAATTTGTCTGTGGTCTTTGCCAATACAACGAACCATATAAAGCTTTATAACATGAGGGGCAACAGTTATTTCATTTTTACCTCATTTTTTTCATATTTCCCTAAAAGTTCTTGGTTTTGATAAAGAGTCAATTGCCTAAAAGTAGGAATGTGTTTTAACATAGGTCAAAGCGTCTTTTTTTTATTTTTGAAGATAGAGTTGTTACATGGGTCTTAACAGTTTTTTCGGGTCATGCAGAGCACCTAGTGGCTGTGAAAATTATCGTGAAGGTGTTTTCTTCTTTGCATGCGTGTAATATTAAGTTATTATTCAGAAATTATTGAAGAGATCGAGTAACAGTTTTTATTCAGTGTCGACGTAAAGATAGTTTTCTCTTTGTAATAGATTTAATAAAATATAAGCGTGTATTACTTAATAAGTGGTGCCTGATGCGCAAACAAGAGTTGTTACCGTTGCCATCGTTCTTTTTCTTCCTATATACTGTAGGAGGTACGATAGAACAATTTCGAGGAGGGGGAGTACATTGCTGAAGAGCTAGTCCACTTTCTGTGCTGATATCATCATAAAACGGAGGATGTATTGTTATGCGATCTTATGAAGGATAACGCTTGTCTGTATATCGTTATCCATATGGTCCCTTAAGGGAAAAACTTAAATTATATTTCCTAAGTTGCATTGTAGATTTGGTAAAACAGTCGAGAAATCGGCAGGAACATTTAGGGAAAATACTATGCAATTTGCCCCCTTGAGGTTAATTCGCAAAAAATACGTGAGGCAACACGTGGGACAGGTGTGGCGCTAGTGGTAGATTTAGGCCCGTAATATATGAGGGTAAACCCACCTTTGCTCTGGTGTAGATACCTTGAAAACTATCAGGCTCTCTAATAGAATCAGGCCAGCGTCTTTTCAGTCTATTATGTAAATAACCTGTAAGTTTTATAGGCATGAAACGTGGCAAAGTATGAAATATTTGTATCGCATTTACATTTACAAACAGAACTTTAAGCCTGTTATTTGTGTTAGCGCCTCTAGGGACGTTGTGTTTGTGGTAAGCTTGAGAGTCATAATAAAAGGCATATTGAGTGCACAAAGGCATATGGTGAGGGGGAGGGGGGGGAGTGATGATGAGGCGGGGTCCGTCAGCGACAACCGACATCGGCTATCATTTGATCGTGGTTACGCCATTAGCTATAGGTGTGATCACTCACCCTGTACACTTCAGTGCAGAGCTGTATTAATCCTCCCTTAAGCAGGACTTGTGACTGGTGATTTGTTTGTTTTTTCCTTCTTTTTCTACTATTATTGGTTTGTAATGGGGTATGGAGGATGTGGGGCAGGGCGGTAAGGAAGGAAGGAAGGATCACTAATCTTTGCGATTATTTCATCATTACCTCTGAGCAAGAAGAGGTGATTGTTTAGGCGTAAATACGAGGGGGAAAACCGTCTTTGGACCTGGTTTGATACCTTAAAAACCCTATTAATGCCTCTCTAAATAGAAATAAACCGAGCGACTTTTCAATCTATTGTAATTAAACTGTTGTTAGGCCTGAAATGTTCAAACGTATGAGAAAGTGGTATCGCATTTACATTTAACACAGAAAATTTAAGTCTGTTATTTTTATTTATTTGTATTATCGCTTTAAGATGTGGTTTGTGAAAAGTCATAATAAAGACATTGATTACAACAAGAGTTTTCATGATCCTTTTGGTGAATTGGTATTTTTATTAGAAAGATGCCTTTGGGATGTTAGAATAGCTTATCAATATCGTCCTGCGACGTTAAGAAATTTCTGTTTTAGTCTTATTAGGGGTTTGCCTGTATATTATGCATTTGTAAACATTTGTAAAGATTTGGATTATGGTCTTTGCAAGTATTTTATTTTATATATGCATATGGAGTGGAGCAATGATAGTGTCCATATGCATATATTTTTGTCTTATATTTACTAAGTGCGAAAACATTGACAATCTTAGTAAGGGTTAAAATGGATTTCCTTTTCTTTGGTTGGTTACACCTCAATACGAGAGTGCACCCCCACCGTCTTTACCTCTGAACAGAAGAATGATCATATATCATCCTCGTTATATGAATGTTCCGGGGCGATATGATTTGTATTTGTGTCTGTTTGTTTGTACTAAAGGCCATATATGAAGACCTTGTCTGGTGGTTCATGATTATGACTAGGTTTCATTCATTAGCAGGGGTGGTCCCACTCGTCTAGTAAACAGGTTATTCTCGAATCCGGGTACCAGTTGTCAAACACGATGAATATTGCGGGGGGGGCGGGTGTTGGAGAGGAGGAGGGTGAATGGAGGGAGGTGGGTCATCAGTGACACCTACATTGGGTTGGATATGAAATTGGCTCATTCATTAGGAATGGGTGATCACTCGCACTTCAGTGCGGGGCTGTATTATCTCCTTAAGTAGGACTTGTGATTTGTTTTTTTGGCTTCTTTTTCTTACTAGTATTGCTTTGGGTAATGGAGGTGTGTGGCCAGGGGCGTAGGAAGGGAAGGAGGGTTGATTGGAGAGGAGAGGGAGGGTGAGAGGAACCCTTTAGGTGTGGTGTGTTTAGACTCACACGAGTTCTTTCTTCCCAACATCGCCTACACCTATACGGATTGGATGCCGAAAATAATGGTTAGGATAACGTCTATCGTAGACGATAGATGTAACCTTTTGGTATTCACCTTAGCACTATTTGTGTGTGGTGTGTGTGTGTGTGTGTGTGTGTGGTGTGTGTGTGTGGTGTGTGTGTGTGTGTGTGTTGTGTTGTGTGGTGTGTGGTGTGTGTGTTGTGTGTATGGGTGTGTGGGTGTGTGTGGGATGAAATAGAAAAATAAAAGTAGATATGATAACAACGAGTTTTATAATCCTTTTCAGTTATTGTATTCTTATCCCGGTCCAGACTACCGAGGGACAGAACGGTAAATTATTGGTCAATCAGAGCTGTTGTGTGACCGACCTGATGGGGGGGGGGGACGGGGAGGGTGTTTAGGGTTATTGATTTATTGACATTCATTCATTATGAGGGGTGGTCACTTCATCTGTAACGGGGTCAATGCTCGATCCGGGTACATTCAACACGATAATATGTCGGGGGGCGGTTGTGGAGAGGAGGAGGGGTGATGAGGAGGCGGGTCATCAGTGACCACTGGCATTGGGTTGGATTATGATTGCATCCTTCATTAGGAGGTGATCACTACGCACTTCAGTGCGGACTGTATTATCTCCTTAAGTAAGACTTGTGATTTGTTTTGTTTTGCTTCTTTTC